>NW_027397147.1:571370-609675 GCF_003265705.2 Callorhinus ursinus
TCTGATCTTTATGATTTCTCTTCTCCTGCTGGGTTTAGGCTTTATTTGCTGTTCTTTCTCCAGCTCCTTTAGGTGTAGGGTTAGGTTGTGTATTTGAGACCTTTCTTGTTTCTTGAGAAAGGCTTGTATTGCTATATACTTTCCTCTCAGGACTGCCTTTGCTGTATCCCAAAGATTTTGAACAGTTGTGTTGTTATTTTCATTCGTTTCCATGAATTTTTTTAATTCTTTAATTTCCTGGTTGACCCATTCATTCTTTAGTACGATGCTTTTTAGCCTCCGTGTTTTTGAGTTCTTTCCGACTTTCCTCTTGTGATTGAGTTCTAGTTTCAAAGCATTGTGGTCTGAAAATATGCAGGGAATAATCCCAATCTTTTGGTACCGGTTGAGACCTGATTTGTGACCTAGGATGTGATCAATTCTGGAGAATGTTCCATGGGCACTAGAGAAGAATGTGTATTCCGTTGCTTTGGGATGGAATGTTCTGAATATGTCTGTGAAGTCCATTTGGTCCAGTGTGTCATTTAAAGTCTTTATTTCCTTGTTGATCTTTTGCTTAGATGATCTGTCCATTTCAGTCAGGGGGGTGTTAAAGTCCCCCACTATTACTGTATTGCTGTCAATGTGTTTCTTCGCTTTTGTTATTAATTGCCTTATATAATTGGCTGCTCCCATGTTTGGGGCATAGATATGTACAATTGTTAGATCTTCTTGTTGGATAGAGCCTTTAAGTAGGATATAGTGTCCTTCTTATCTCTTATTACAGTCTTTGTTTTAATATCTAATTTGTCTGATATAAGGATTGCCACCCCAGCTTTCTTTTGGCGTCCATTAGCATGGTAAATGGTTTTCCACCCCCTCACTTTCAATCTGGGGGTGTCTTTGGGTCTAAAATGAGTCTCTTGCAGACAGCATATGGATGGGTCTTGTTTTTTAATCCAATCTGATAGCCTGTGTCTTTTGATTGGGGCATTGAGCCCATTTACATTCAGGGTAACTATTGAAAGTATGAATTTAGTGCCATTGTATTGCCTGTAAGGTGACTGTTACTGTATATTGTCTGTGTTCCTTTCTGATCTGTGCTGCTTTTAGTCTCTCTCTTTGCTTAGAGGACCCCTTTCAATATTTCTTGGAGGGCTGGTTTTGTGTTTGCAAATTCCTTTAGTTTTTGTTTGTTCTGGAAGCTTTTTATCTCTCCTTCAATTTTCAATGAGAGCCTAGCTGGATATAGTATTCTTGGCTGCATATTTTTCTCGTTTAGTGCTCTGAAGATAATCATGCCAGTCCTTTCTGGCCTGCCAGGTCTCTGTGGATAGGTCTGTTGCCAGTCTAATGTTTCTACCATTGTAGGTTACATATCTCTTCTCCCGAGCTGCTTTCAGGATTTTCTCTTTGTCTCTGAGACTCGTAAGTTTTTCTATTAGATGTCAGGGTGTTGACCTATTTTTATTGATTTTGAGAGGGGTTCTCTGTGCCTCCTGGATTTTGATGCCTGTTTCCTTCCCCACATTAGGGAAGTTCTCTGCTATTATTTGCTCCAATATACCTTCTGCCCCTCTCTCTCTCTCTTCTTCTTCTGGGATCCCAATTATTCTAATGTTGTTTCGTCTTATCGTATCGCTTATCTCTCGAATTCTGCCCTCGTGATCCTGTAGTTGTTTTTCTCTCTTTTTCTCAGCCTCTTTATTTTCCATCATTTGGTCTTCTATATCGCTGATTCTCTCTTCTGCCTCATTTATCCTAGCAGTTAGTGCCCCCATTTTTCATTGCACCTCATCAATAGCCTTTTTGATTTCGACTTGGTTAGATTTTAGTTCTTTTATTTCTCCAGAAAGGGTTTCTCTAATACCTTCCACGCTTTTTTCAAGCCCAGCTAGTATCTTTAAAGTCATGATTCTGAACTCTAGGTCCGACATCGTACTAATGTCCGTATTGAGTAGGTCCCTGGCTGACGGTCCTACCTCTTGTTCTTTTTGCTGAGGTGATTTTTTTCATCTTGTCATTTTGTCCAGAGGAGAATAGATGAATGAGAGAACAAAATGCCAACAGTTTAACAACGTCCCCAGCAAATATAGTCTATACAAATCGGAAAAGACCTGAAACCAGGGGAAAAGAAAGGGAAAGAAAGAAAAAAGAAAGAGAAAAGAAAGAAAGAAAAAAAAGCAAAAAGAAAAAGATTAAAAACAAAAACAGAACAATACAAAAAAAAAACGAATATGATCACATATGATCAGGTTAGTGCATAGATCAGTGCCACACACTAGATTTTGGACGTATTTTGGTCTGTTAGAAAAAAGTGCCTCCTAAAATTTTAACGGAAGAAAGACTTATATATGTACAAAATAAGGGTTGATACAATGAAGGGATGGAAGATGACTGTAAAGATGAAAATTATGAAAGATTTTATAAAAGGAATTGATACAATAAGAAGTTGTTTGAAAAAAGAAAGAAGAAAATTTAAAACAAAAAAGGGAGAGAATGTGATCAGGCAGGAGACTAGAACAAAGCCATACACTAGTGATTTAGGGTATATTTTGATCTGTTAGAAGAAACTGTATCTCAAAATTTTAAAGAGAGAACAACTTATATATATATGCCAAAAATAAGGGTAACTACCATGAAGGGATAAAATATGACTCCAAAAATGAAAAATAAAAAATGTTTTTTTAAAAAAAAGGGATTGATAAGATGTTGGTTGAAAAAGGGAAAAAGAGAAATTAAAAAAAACAGTTAAAAAATAAACTTTGAAAAACTAATGAATCACGGTAAAAAAAAGCCATGAATTCTATGTGCAGTATTCCCCTAGCGCTGGAGTTCTCCCGTTCTCCTTGATTGGTAAACTTGGTCTTGGCTTGCTGGCTGTTCGTGCTGATCTTCTGGGGGAGGGGCCTGTTGCCATGGTTCCCAAATGTCTTTGCCGGAGGTGGAATTGCCCGGCCCTTGTCGGTCCCTGCTAAGCAAGCTGCTTGGGTTTGCTCTCAGGAGCTTTTGTTCCCTGCAAGCTTTCCCTTCGGTTTTGGAGGACGGCAGTGAAAATGGTGGCTTCCCAATCTCTGCCCCAGAGGAGGCAAGAACTCGGGGCTCCGCTCCTCAGTGCGCCCCCAGAGAAAAGCAGCCAGTCACTCCCGTGTCCCCGGTCTCCAGCCGCACTCCGTGCTCACCTGGCCTGTGACCAATCGTTTCTATCTCTGGCACCCGACCCGTGTGGAGTCTCCAAACCCAGCAGATCCCTGTGGTGTGCTCCCACGCCGCTCCTCCCGGGGGAGGAAGGGGAGTCTCCCTGGATCTGCCGCTTGTTGGGTCCCTGCTGGAGGAGCAGTGGCCCGACTGAGCCACGGATCACAGTTTATGGCAACCCTGAGCTGAGAGCCCGCGCCTCGGCTCCGTCTCTGCAGCCGGCTTCCCCGCTTTGATACCTGGGAGCTCTGCTGCACTCAGGCACCCCCGGTCTTTCTGTGACCCCGAGGGTCCTGAGACCACACCGTCCCGCGAGGGTTCCACCCCCCGCTTAGCCACTGGAGCGACGTCCTTCCACGGACCCGGCTTCTAAAAGTTCCAATTTTGTGCTCCGCAGCTCTATCACTTGCCAGAATCGGCCAACGGAGGCCCCCTCCCCTGCCGTCTATCCTCCCGAATATTGCCTCTGATTCACTTCTCCGCACGTCCTACCTTCCAGAAAGTGGTCACTTCTCTGTTCAGAGAGTTGTTGCTACTCTCCTCTTGGATCTCCTGTTGAGTTCGTAGGTGTTCAGAATGGTTTGATCCCTATTCAGCTGAATTCCTGAGACCAGACGAAATCCAGGTCTCCTACTCCTCCACCATCTTGCTCTGCCGCCTGTGCCACTGTTTTTTAATGACTACATGGTATTCTGTTTTATGGTTTCATCATAATTTATCTAATCAGTTGCTTGTTTATGACATTTAAATTTGAATCCTGTCTTTTAACTTATAAATAAGTTGAAATGAACATCCTTGCTTATTCATCTTTGTACAAAGCTCTAATAGTTCCTTAGGATAAATTCTTAAAGGCAGAATTATTGACTCAAGAGGCTGCTATGTTTTAGAAGCTTTTGGCACACATTGTGCCAGGAAATTTGAACCACTTTACGATTCCTCCATCATTGTTCATTTTCCCATACTCTTGTCAAAACTGAGTAGTACTATTCTTTTTAATCCTTGCCTAGCTAATGGGCAAGAAAATCATAGTACATTGTTTTCATTTACATTTCTTTGATTATTAAGTCCAAATATTCTTTATGTAGAAAAACAGTTTTGAAAGACTGATTTTTTTTTCCTGAGAACAGCTTCACGAAAAAAATATCAAATTAACTCCAAAAGAAAAAATTGAAATGAACCCGATGCTCAGAGTAAGTTAATATAAGCAAATTGCCTATTTAGTGACAATACCAATCCAGCTTTAAAAATTATTGCCCAAATGCACTGACCTACCAAAAAGCAAGGGCAAAATATGGATTATTTTAAAATCTCTTCAGTGAGTTTCACCTTTGGGGGGAAAAAATGGAAAAGAAATCAATGCTAGACTGAATTTAGCCCAGGCAAACCACACAGCATCAATATAGGACTCAGATCATCAAATGAGGGGGACCAGTTCATGAATACCTGGGCAGGTATGTGTAATGGTTCTATCAAGAAGTATGAAAGACACCAAGGATTGAAAGACAAAGATTGAATTTAGAAGGTCCTCATGAAACTTGTCAGAAAATATTTTGATTTAAGTTATACACGAACTTGGAAAGTTGCCTTTAAGTAGAATTTTTGCAAGTGGAAATAGCTTAAAAGTATGAGGGAAACTCTTGAATCATCTTACCAACAGTTTCATCTATAAATTTGGAATTTTGCATTTGAAATTTTCTTAAAATGAGACCCATTTTGGGGGTCATCTCAAGGTTTTCTTCATGTTCCTCCCATCTTGAAAGGATCATTTAAGTTCTCTTGAGAAAGGAAAATTCCACTACTTTATATGTCCCAAAGCATGTAGATTTAACCTAAAGTTCTTAATACCCTTAACATCCCCACCATAGCTCACTCCTCTCAGTAATTTCTTTTTTAAGTTACCCAATCCAACAATAATTTCAGGCAAATTTAACCAGTATGTTTTTGTTTAGGTTTATACTACCATCTTGGATGTTTTTACAATCCTTCTTTGATGTCTAGCATACTTAAGGAGTCTTTTGAATATGGTGCTTGGTTAAAATAAATAAAAAGTAAAACTACATCTTTGGGGGTGAGGCACTATGCCCCCCTAAGGTACACAACTGTGCTAAGGCTGAAAGAGATTTCCTTGGATCCAAAACAATTAAATCAGGAGTACTGACCAGACCTCTTGGAAGCGGCTGCCCAACAGAACTATCTTATTTAATATTTGCTTTCCTTAGGTTAAATTTCATTTTCTTACCTTCCTCTTTGCCCGGATTTCTCTTGCCCCATCTCCATGCACTCTGGTCACGCTGAAAGGTACTCCTGGTTCCCCAGATATGCCGTGTTTAACATCACCCATATGTGCATCTGTTCTTGCTGTTCTCCACTCAGAAGGAAGTCGCCAACTGACAGTTTATGGGCTGGATCTCGTCCACAAATATGTTTTATTTGGACTTCACTATATTTTTCTTTGAAACTGGAGCCAACATTTAAAAATCAAAAAATCCCACATGAAATTCTGGATTTCTGGCTCTGTTTGGAAAATGGAAGCTCTGGCTATATTGTGTCTGCTTTTATTTGAGGTGGCAGGCAGCTGCTGCTGACCTACAGCTGTCCTTTCTTGTTGGAGCTTGCACTCAGCTATGACTTTGTCGAAAGAAGAAACCTGGCTCCATTCAGTTACTTACATTACCTGCTTGGTTTCTTTAGGTTGAGTCTGAGACTTCTACTAGGAGATATGATACAAAGGAGAGAAAAACACAGGCTTGGCCCTCTGAGGCATATTATCTAATTAGGGAGATGGGCGCATAAATGTTGGACAAATTAAGTAAGATTTCAAGTGTTAAAAAGTTGCAGGAGCAACTATAGTGCTATGGGATTTTATTAGATGGGTATGAGAAAAAAATAAATATATGAAGTTAAGGATTATGAGTGTAGAGACAAGGGAAATGATAATAACGTTTATTGAAGATTCACCATGTACCAAGCACTTTTCTAATGATTTATGTTAATTTATTAACATAACAACTCCATGAAAATTATCCTCATTCTCATCCAGGTGAGGACACTGAGTCCTATAGATGCTCAGCTTGAGACCTCGTAGCTGGTGTAAGTAGAGAAAGCGAGGTGTGTTAAGGTTGGACTGTGTTGTGTTGGAGACCATTAGGCTTGGAGGGAGGCCTGATCCCAAGGGTGCTGCCTGTGTAACACCAGACAAATGAGCTAGGCACTCAGAGCCCTATTTTACCCCTCTGATAATTATCCTGGTCTTTCTCTAAGAAGGAGATGGTGACAGTTTTTGGTGGTGATGGCACTGAATGTGTAGATGCTCATAACTGAAGAATGGGAGGAGATCAGTGTTCCCACGGAGGAGTTACAAATCTGATTCATCAAATTGCAGGACACCAGTTGGGCAACTCTTCTCAATCTGCAGTGAGCCTATATATCATATCACCTTGGGATCTTGTTAAACTTCAGATTCTGATGCAGGAAGTCTGGGCTGGGGTCCAAGCTCCCGCATTTGTAGCAAACTAGCAGCTGCCACCACTACTACTAATCCAGGGACCAAACTTTGAGTAGCACAGAATACTGGAAGGGTCACAGAGCGTTGATGCTGCAGTTGCAAGGGCACAGATCGTCTCTCCTGTTCCAGATCCTACTCACCAAGAAAGTCAAGAGGCCTTCTCAGACCCTCTTTCCTGTCCTCCCATGGGGCCAGCCTGGGGGAAGTTTAGTGAGATCCAGATTTGGGGGTCTAGTCTAGGGTGAGGGAAGATGCCATTTAGAACCTGTATTACCAGAGTTCTCAGCAGGGGCTTGGGCCTGAAGCCAGAGCCATATTAACAATAAGTTACTACTTAATTTACTTTCTGTTTGTGCCTGTTTGTAACTCACCATCTCATAGGAGGGGGGCCGTTGTAGCCTGGGGCAAGATTCCATTAGGCAATCAATCATTCATCTCAGAAATGTTGACTGAGCATCGACCAGGTGCCTGTTTCTATGCTGGCATGGGGCCTCTGGCCATCTAACAGTGCCCCCAATTCTACCACAAACTGTTGCAAAACTATTCACATATAGGACACTGTAATTACAGGGAAGTAAGTTGGGGAATCAATGGAGATGTTCTACCCTTTTTATGAATAATGGTTATAGCAGACATGGTTTGCTACCTACCCAACATCCATTCTACTCTTCTTTTTTGCTGATGGGATCCCAGTTTTGTTCAATTATATATTTTCCTACTTGTGACTCTGGTGGGGTAACACTGTTAGAGTGGGAACCAGCTCTTACCAGCTCATGAGAGATGATTGCTAAATTTTCAGAAGTCTGAGAGTCTGTTAAACAGTCATTATTAAAAAATAAAGGTATTTAAACTTATAATTTAACAAACTATATTTTTAAATACTCAAAACTTAACACTTCCTAATTATTTGAGTACATTCCATAATCTATGCTCTTAAGATTTTGCATGTCTATTATATCTACATATATGGTGGGAATAATTTATAAAGGTGTGCTACTATACATCTCTTCCAAACTCCATGTCCAGTAATATCACATTAGTAGCTTGGATTTTGCCATGGTGGGTGTATTTATAACCAAAAATTGGCACATGTTATAGATCAGGGCTTTGATCTTTTTCCCTGGGTAAACCAGTTGTTAAACATTTACCAGCACACCACTGGGTAATCTTATCCCTAGCTGTTGGGGGGGGTGGATTTTAATGGACTTAAGTTGAAAATGGTAGCTCTATTTCTCTTCCTATAGGCATGTGACCCAATTGTGGACAACAAGGCATGAAAGTTGCTTTTTTGGGAGAGTTTTTGGAAAGCTTTCCTTGCTTCTAGAAAGGAGATGAAAGGTAGAGATGAGCTCTTTCTGTTTCTGGTCATGTGATGTCTAGATGTGACATAGGTGACTTTCAGAATGCTAAGGCAGGATTAACATGTATTTTGTTCATTTTTTTATTTTTATTTTTTTGGACCTCAGTTCTAAGAAAAAATATTTTTATATGTATTTTTGATATTTTCTCTTCTAGAGGGGACCCCGATAGATGCGACATCTGGGGAAATACTCCTCTGCATTCTGCAGCCTCCAATGGTCATACCCACTGTGTTTCATTCCTGGTCAACTTTGGTGCCAACATCTTTGCCCTGGACAACAACTTACAGTCTCCACTGGATGCTGCTGCCAGCAGAGAGCAAAATGAGTGTGTTGCTCTCCTGGATAAGGCTGCCACTGCCCAGAATATCATGAACCCCAAGAAAGTTATCAGGCTGAAGGAGCAGGCTCAAAAGAATGCTAGGAGGCAGATCAAAGAATGTGAGAAGGTCCAGGAGAAGCACCAAAATAAGATGGCTCGCAACTATAGCAAGGAGGAATCTGGGACTCTTTCTTCTTCCAAGGGCACTTTCTCCACGTCATCCCTTTCAAATGCTTCTGCTTCTGGTACATTTGGGTCACTGTCTAAGGGCATTAAAGACACCTTCAAGATAAAGTTCAAGAAGAACAAAGATACAGCAGAGCAGGTAGGAAAGGAGAGCAGAAGTGGGCAGAGGAATGTGATGGAAGTATTCAGAGAAGAGGAAGAAGACGCATTCTCAGGGGACTTCCAAGATAAGCTCCAGTGCTCAGAAGAGGAGGATGGATGTGTGCAACATGAATCCATTCTCAACCGTCCAGGTCTAGGACATATTGTTTTTAGAAGGAACAAAATATCAAGTTCCGAAGACATCTCAGACAGCAAGAGGGAGTTAGGGTTTAAAATGAGCAGTGAATTGCTACAGAGACGAGGAGCAGCAGACGCTGATGAAGCTGAGGCTGATAAAGAGGAAGAGGACCACAGCCATGAAGATGAGATGCCATGGGATGAGGATGAAGTGGAGTGGGAGGAAGATGTGGTTGATGCTACTCCTCTGGAAGTATTTTTGCAGTCTCATCATCTGGGCGAATTCATTCCCATTTTCATGAGAGAGCAAATTGATCTAGAAGCTCTGTTGCTTTGCTCTGATGAGGACCTTCAGAGTATACAGATGCAGCTTGGTCCCAGGAAGAAAGTTCTTAATGCCATAAACAGAAGGAAGCAGGTGCTACAACAGCCTGGGCAACTGGTCGACACCAGCCTCTGATGGAATGTTGGGGTCCACAGGGTGAGCCTGCAGCAATGGAGTGATGCTGCGGTCCACTGGAAACACTCAGGCAACACCCCCTCTGCCCAATGCCAGACCACCAGGAATGGTTTCTAGGGTTTCAGAGATACCCTCCTAAGAAAGAGGCCCAAACTGTACTCTGAGAAATACTCTATACCTGTGTACTCTGACCACCAGTGAGAAACTCAAGGAGAACTGGAAATAAGAAAATGGTGTTTCTCTTCAATTATCTTTTTGATATTTTTGTATATAGAAAGGGTTAAATGGATGACAGAGAAAGGAAAAACTTCCTTTACTTTTCCAGCTCTGGACTTAAAAGTTATAATCTCTCATCACGCAAGTGTGCTGCGTACTTCTGATTCTCAAATCCTGGGGACACCCAACTCCAGTTCTGTCCTTAGCTCTATGACTTTGTCTGTTGGTGGAGACTTGAGTTCCTCCATTGGCCTGAGGCTTCATGCCCAACTTAAATGTGCCTAACCCCTTAACAGATGTTTACATGTTTACAAGCAATGGACACGGGTCTATAATACTCCTGCCTGGGGAACCGAGATAGAGTGGCAAGTAGGGAGAGTGAAGAAAGAAATAGAATATGGGGTACCTTTTATATTAATATGAATTGTATCTCCCCCAAATTCATATGTTGAAACCTTAAGCCCCAACATAACTGTATTTGGAGGTAGGACCTTTAAAGAGGTGATGAAGGTTAAATGATGTTATAAGGGTCATAAGGGACACAAATGGATGGTGTCCTTGTAAGAGGAAGAGTCACCGGGGATGCACATGCACAGAGAAAAGGCCATGTGAGGATACAGCAAGAAGACAGCCACCTGCAAGCCAAAGAGAGAGGCTTCAGGAAAAACCAAACCTTCCAACACCTTGATCTTGCACCTCCAGCCTTCAGAGCTGTAAGAAAATAAATTTCTGTTGTTTAAGCCCCCCAGTCTCTGGTATTTTGTTATGGCAGTCTTAGCAGTCTAACATAGTGCTGAAGCAAGAGGGTAAAGTAAGAATGGAGAGAAAAGGGGCGCCTGGGTGGCTCAGTCATTAGGCATCTGACTTTCAGCTCAGGTCATGGTCCCAGGGTCCTGGGATCGAGCCCACATCGGGCTCCCTGCTCTGCGGGAAGCCTGCTTCTCCCTCTCCCACTCCCCCTGCTTGTGTTCCCTCTCTCGCTGTGTCTCTCTCTGTCAAATAAATAAAATCTTAAAAAAAAAAGAGAGAGAGAGAGAAAAGAAGGATAGTGAAAAAAGTCTGGCCTACTTGATAATTTTTCTAAAAGTAAGTGGCTTCTGAAATTTCAAAAAGGGGGGAAAATCTAGGCCATTTGTAGGAGAAAAGTGATGGTAAAAGGAAATTTTACATTTTCACACTCATTATGTGCATATCTTTTATTTACTGTTGTCTGCCACCATCACCACATGTCTGAATACAAGGAAGTTCTAAAATAAAAATTGGCAGCATTGCTGCTGACATTTTTGAATGGCAATCCCACATCCAAATTGAAGCCCTACTGAATAGAAGCTTTACTGGATTTGTATAGCCAGGACTTACATCAGGTGGAATTTACCATTGATTGTGTATATAATATAGAAACAGCCATTCATCTTCAGCATGGTTCCCATGTACAGCTGTTTGGGTTACTTCAAGAGGCACCATGGAGAGGATAAGCTTAGGGAGGATACAGATGTTTACATCTGATGAACAATTGGCTCAGTCTTCCTCAATAGATTGATTCAGGAAGATTGTCAGTCATGGAATAAATATGTTGCCCTAGGGGATGATTATGTTTACAAATACCACATTTTGTTGGTCTGGAATAAACTGAGGTTGTGTTTGCTTTTAAAAAATGTGCACAAAAGCATTTGGCATGTAGAAGACACCCAGAAAAAGTTTGTTATGTCTGAGCCTGCCTGTATCATACTTCATTATTTTAGACGCCAGGATCCTCTCTCCACATGTTTCCCAGAATCTGCCTAATAAGATCCTGGTTCCTAGGATATAGGAGAAGTAGAAGCCACCAGGGGAGTGCTGCCGTTAACAAAAAGGATGCTTTCTGTTAGTGCTTTGTACGTCATTGTCAGAGGTAAAAGTAATATAGAAAGCCTCGTGATGCATTCTGGTACAAAGAATTTTGAGCTGGAAACCAACATTGCTGTGTGGAGGATAGAATATCACGTTATGGAAATGGAAAGATACCTCTCTGGGAGAATGAGAAAAGACAGGCCCATGGAAATGTTGCTGGATCTTAGCTTTAAAGGATTTAGTAATAAGTGCTTCATTTCTAGTTGGAATTTTCCATGCTGTCCTACTGGAGGGGGCCCGCATTTGGCTCAGAAAATACAGGAAGGGGGACGTTTGTTTGTTCAGTAGAACTGGAAGCTCTCACCATGACCACCCCCTTGGCCTTCATGTCAATTTTGTAATGAGAGAAAGGGATTTGTATTTGAAGGACATGGATTGTAAAAAATCACCTAAAAATTCCATCAAAAATTGCTGGATTATAAAGAAGGGGACAAAGCATCTTCCCTTTACGTTATCATAATGAATAACCATAAACCTTTGTGAGGCCAGAATGGGTTGTCAGAGCTGTATTTTTTTTCAACAGCTGAATTTTATTTTTATTAAGGTAACCCAGCTTCTAGACTCGATTGGCCCATCTACCATTCCCCAAACATCTCCTGTTGCTTCATTTAAGGGGTAAACACCATATCTGCAATTGTCACAAAAATTGGCTCAAAATATATGAATGAAACAGTGAGAGAGAAGAAGCTAGAGCAATATAAACACCTTGTCTAGAGACAGTGATTAGAGGATTATAAGCCCGGATGAGGTTAAATATTCACTGAACTCAGACCTCCATCCCTTAAACTAGATGCTTAGTTTAGCTCAGTCCAGTGCTGTCAAACTCCCCATCCCCCTTGCTTCTCTCTCTCTCTCTCCCTCCCTCTCTCTCTCTGTAGTCTAACATAAAAGTCAATGAGAAAGAGAAGAAATAACATTTCACTGAAGGAGTTTGAGAAGTTACAGTGTGCAAATGCATATCATGCTTATGTGTCAGGCCATCCTGTTATATAGGTTAGTTGTATGCTTGCAGTTCCTAAATCTGAGTCACCAGCCCAGACCATTGTTTTCGGCTCCAAATCCACAAGCCCGAGTGCTTATCTGACATCTCCCCTAGAATGTCTCACAGTTACCTCAAACTCAATATGCCCAGAAGTAAACCCATCTTCTCCCAAGTCAGTGGTTCTTAACTGAGATGATTTTGCCCCAGGGACATCTGGCAATGTTGGGAGATATTTTTCATTATCATGAGTTGGGGGCAGGGGGGTTGTTACAGGTATATAGTGGGTAGAAACAAGGGATGCTAAACATCCTACAGTGCATAGGACAGCCCGCCTCAACAAATGTCGGTAGTGCAGAGACTGAGTGAGAAGCCCAGCGCTGTATCTACTCCTCCTCTGCTGGTGAACGGCAAGTTTCACTTAACAAGTCTCTGATCTCATCGGCCCTTCCTCTCTCTGTCCCCTAATTACAGCCTCACCAGTTTTCTTGTAGCTTCCTGAATATAGCATACCTCTCGTATGCCTGTGCCTCTGCACACCATCATCCGTCTTCCTAGGAAACCCTTCCTCCATGTAGCCAACCCTATGGGGAGACTCACCCCCTCTGCCCACCCCTAGTCTGGGTTGGATACTCTTTGTAGCTGAGTAATCTTCTGCTTAATCTTCAGAATCTCCCTCTGCTATTCTCCACCCTCCTTTGTGTCCCAGTGGTGACCTCTGTGGACTGCCCTTGGACTTCTGGTTGGGTTTGGCCAGTGGGAGGCACCACAGAGGGTGGGAGGAAAGAGAGATTGAGACATTTACTCCACCTGTTTCTTCCTTGTGGGGCAGCAGCTGCCTCCCTTCCTCTAAGCCCACAGCCCCTGTTCGGCAGCCCTCTGCTGTAGTTCCAGTACTTGCTGGGTTCCCTAACTGCTCATGCCAACTCAGTGAGGGGTGGTAGCAGCTTCCTACTGTTGCTGGCCCTGGCATGCTTCACCATCCCTTTCTGCTTCCTGTAACTAACTCTCCCCTCTCCTCTCTTCACAGTCCCTTCATTAAATTCTCTCCAATCATCCCTTTAGAGTGTGGCATCGATTTCCTGCTGGGACCCTGACTGTATGTTCCTGTTAACACTGAAGCATGGTACTGATATCGTCTAATTTTACATCTCTGTTTTCCTAGACTGTGTGCTTTTCATGATGAGGACTGTTTTTTTTTTAATTAATGTATACTTGACATATAATATTATATTAGTTTCAGGTGTACAACATAGTAATTTGACAATTATATACTTTATGAAATGTGCAACCATGATGAGTGTCGTCACCCTCTGTCACTGTACAACTTTATTACAATATTATTGACTATATTCCCTATGCTGTACTTTTCATCCCTATGACTTACTTATGTTTATAACTAGAAGTTTGTACCTCTTAATTATCTTCATGGGGACTGTTTCCTTTCTGTTATAGCTTGGTGGCCTAGAACAGAGTTATTGTGGGGGCTCTTCAGAAAGAACAAAAGAAGATATGAATTAAGGCTCTTTTAAAAAATTTTAATTCCAGTATAGTTAATGTACAGTGTTATATTAGTTTCAGGCATACAATATAGTGACTAAACAATTCTATACATTATTCAGTGCTCATCAGGATAAGTGTATTCTTAATCCCCTTCACCTCTTTCATCCATCCTCCTGCTCACCTCCCCTCTGGTAACCACCAGTTTGTTCTCTATAGTTAAGAGTCTGGTTTTTTTGGTTTCTTCCTTTCTTTCTTTTCTTTTTTGTTTTTAACTCTGTTCATTTGTTTCTTAAATTCCACATATGAGTGAAGTTATATGGTATTTGTTTTTGACTGACTTACTTCACTTAGCATTGTATCTTCTAGATCCATCCATGTTGTTGCAAATGGCAAGATGTCATTCTTTTTTTTATAGCTGAGTGATATTCCATTAAATACACACACACACCACATCTTCTTTATCCATTTATCTATTGATGGATACTTGCACTGCTTCCATAATTTGGCTATTCTAAATAATGCTACAATAAACACAGGGGTGCATATGTCTTTTTGAATTAGTGTTTTCATTTTCCTTGGGTCAATACCCAGTAGTGGAATTACTGGATCATATGGTAGTGCTATTTTTAATTTTTTTTCTATTTTTAATTTTTTGAGGAACCTCCATACTCTTCCACAGTGGCTGCACCAGTTTGCATTCCCACCAACAGTACACAATGGTTCCTTTTTCTCCACATCCTCAGCAACATTTGTTGTTTCTTGTGTTTTTTATTCTAGCCATTCTGACAGGTGTGAGATGATACCTCATTGTGGTTTTGATTTGCATTTCTCTGATGATTGGTGATGTTGAGCATCCTTTCATGTGTCTGTTGGCCACCTGTATGTCATCTTGGGAGAAATGTCTGTTCAGGTCTTCTGCCCATTTTTTAACTGGATTGTTTATTTTTCTGGTGTTGCGTTGTGTAAGTTTTTTATATATTTTGGATCCTAACCCTTTATTAAATATGTCATTTGCAAATATCTTCTCCCATTCTGTAGGTTGTCATTTAGTTTTGTTGGTTGTTTCAGTTGTTGTGCAGAAGCTCTTTATTTTTATGTTGTCTCAATAGTTTATTCTTGCTTTTGTTTCCCTTGCCTCAGGAGACATATCTAGAAAGAGGTTGCTATGGCCAGTGTCAGAGAAATTACTGTAATCAAGTCAATTTTAATAATCCCATTATCATACACCCTTCTCTACACATGCCTTAGGGTTGTGACCATTAAGTTCCCCAGAAAGACTTCATAGTCACTTGCGATGTGCAGAAGCAGATCACATGGATATTTTATTCCAGCGCAAAGGCCCCCATCCAGACAGCCTGGCAAACATGATAAATTTGGGGCTAGGTCACCTAGAGCATGAAAAAAGGACGTGTTAGGAGGAATTTGGGTAGGAAAACAAAGGAATAGAAAATCCTTTTCTTTGCTGCTGACTTATCTGATCACCAGCCTAGGAATGGGGGTGGATTTGGATGGGGCTTTGACAGGCCAAGGGCCACACAACTCTGCTAGTGATTCAGGGGAGCTAGGGAAAACACACCTCAGTTTCCCCATCTGTAAGTTGAGGAGGTTGGACTAGATGATTCCTAATGACCCTCTCAACACTGATACTTTAGTGGACATCTGTAGATTTGCCTACCCAATACCCATTTCTCCCTCTTTTTGCTAAGAGACCCCTTCCCTTCTATCAACTCATGTGGTCAGGTGGGCTAAGTCTACTCTTGACTTCAAGAGGGGGGCGTGTGATCCAGGCCTAGATCATAGGGATATCAGATTCCCCTGGATGGTGTTTCTTCAGGGATAGAATGAACATGGCACTGGCCTGGGCCAGAGTATTCCACCTCATTTAGCCACAATGCTAGGCACAGAAATGGGCACATGACCTACATGGTCCCCTGAGTCTCAGTTCTGGGATAATCTCCATTTCTGCTAGGGTTGCTGAAGAGAACAGCCAGAGGAAAACGTATTTAGTAATGGAGCCAACACTGAAGAAAACAGAGCTGAGGGATGGAGAGAGTAAGACTGGGTCCTGCGGACACTTGGAGCCCTGGATACAGCTGGAGCTGTGTTCTTCTTAATTACAAGAGCCAATACATTCCATTCCTCATTCATCCATTCTGCCTAAGGTAGTTTGAGTTGTAGTCTCTACCACTTGTGACCAAAGGAGTCTTGACCAATACAGAAGCTCCACTGTTCCTTGAGATTTAAATTATAAGAAGCCAGAAACAAAAGTCCACATAATGTATGATTCCATTTATGTGATATGTCCAGAAGGGGCAAGTCCATAAAGATAGAAAGTAGATCAGTGGCTGGCAGGGACTGGGAAGAAAGGAGAAAGGGGAGTGACTGCTAATGAGTACCAGGGTTCTTTCTGGGGGTGATGAAATGTTCTGGAACTACAGAGTGGTAATGGTTGCACCCTGTAAACATGCTAAAAAGCACTGAATTGTGTACTTTAAACTCGTAAATTTTATGGTACATGAATTGTATGCTAATAAAAAAAATAGAAATAAATTTAATTATAGTCATTGAAACTCCCCCAGGGAGTGAATGGAAGCACATGCTCCCCTCACTTTCTTTGCCATGAAGCACAGAAATGACCACAGCAAGAACTGCAGAATTGGAAAATGCTTTATTTCAAGGAATTACAAAATGCAGTGAAATACAGGGGAAAGGGAGTATTACTATAATCAGGTGAAACAGAAGAAATGGCCACCTAGTTTTGCTTTCCAACTACACACACAAATGGGGATCTCATTGTTGAAGGTAAGACACAATAAGCTCAAAACTATAGCTCACTAGGCACTGGGCTCCCTCATTTGATCTAGAAATCGCAAGACAGCTGGTAACAACATCCCTTGAGCTGTAGCTTCTACCTCAATGCAAAGTTCCTTCGTTTTATTTACCAGATGACCAGGAATCATACACTAGTTTGGCTGCAACCATGTCTTCCACCGCCATTCCTGGAATGGACAGAAATGTGGCTCACTTTTTGTCCGAACAACTTTTCCTGGAACAGCCCAGGCCCTGTGACTGGCAGTCTCCCAATACACGGTCCGTGCTGCTAATGCTCATGGGGGTAACACGGACTGATATCCAGAGGTGAGCTTAGGCTTGGAAGGGCTGTCAAGGGAGAGGGTGAGGCAGGGAAAAGATGCTAAGTGAGCAATGCCCACCAAACACATTTTTTTAAGTGTCCTTCAAAGTTTAGTTCTGGGGTCAGAAAAATTTCTGTAAAGGGCCAGATGGTAAATATTTAGGCTTTGCAGGCCCTCTGGTCTCTTGCAATTAACTCTGCCATTGTACTGCAAAAGCAGTCCTACATGATAGGTAAACAAATGATCCTGGCCATGTTCCAATAAAATTTTCTTTATGGACACTGAAGTTTGAATTTTACATAATTTTCATCTGTCATAAAATATTCTTATTCTTTTGTTTTTTTCCCAGTCATTTCATTAGAAACCATTCCTAGTTTGAAGGCAGGACAGAAAAAGGTGGTGGGGTTAGTATGGCCCACAGGCTATCGTTTGTGGACCCTTGGTCTAGTCCAAACTGTGCATCCTTCAGCAACCCCACTTGTCTTGTTTGGGATACATAACTTAACCTCAAGTGGGTGTATGTTCTCAAAGGACAGGGGCTGATTTTTATTAATTTTCGTAGCCACCACCACACCCAGTACAGAGTCTGATACATAATAGGTGTTTAATATGCATCTGCTAGATGAAAAGATGTGCCAATAAAACAATCCCCAAAGCAAGAAAACAAACATTGCTCAAAAAAGGTAGAGCAGACCTGTAGTGTTGTCTCCTGAAGGGGTTGCTGACTTCTGATCTGCTCTGAACTCTGAAACTTTCTGTCACAACTGGATCAGTATAATGTCTTTGAACCAGGCACTGGGTAAAGTTTATACTGCTTTTGCCTGTCTCTCTGTGCATGAGAGATTTTTAAAATATTTAAAAGCCGGCAAGGCATGGATACTGACTGACTGACATGGATGCTAGGGGGCCAGAGCGCTCTTAATGTTCTGCCAAGCATTAAAGCTTTGGGTGCTTGATCATAGGAAATAGGGAAGATCTTAAGAGCGGGGCAGAAGACATTTCTGAGGGGCTCAGGGAAGCAACTATTTATCAACCAGTTTGGGAGAATTTCAATATTTTAGGTGTAACAGCTGACTATCAGCTCGTTACCATGTGTGTCCATTTCCTTAGATCTGGTGGGGCTGAGGGGCAGACCGGCCACTGGGAGCCCGTCCTTGGTTAGGCTTCTGCCTGCACAACTCTGGTGGCAAGAGGGCTCCCCATGGCAGCCCTTCTCAAATCAGCAAGTAGGAGGGTGGGGAAGGAAGGAAAAAAGGAGGTCTCGGGTTGTACTCTCTGCGTGGGTCTCTTCCAGTGGGTCTCCCTTCCATTTCCCTTAGGCTCCCTGTCTTGTAACAACTTTATCCCCCACCCCCACCTCTGAAGGATACCTTCTGACTTTCATTTATTTTATTATTATTTTTTTGGTTTTATTTAAATTCAAATTAGTTAACACCTAGTGTAGTATTAATTTCAGTAGAGTTTAGTGATTCATCAGTCTTATATAACACCCAGCACTCATTAGACCAGATGCCCTCCTTAATGCCCATCACTAAGTTACCCCATCCCCCCCACCCCTCCAGCAACCCTCAGTGTGTTTCTTATGATTAAGAGTCTCTAATGGTTTGTCTCCCTCTCTCTTTTTAATCTTATTTGATTTTTCTGCCTTTCATTTAGATCTAAGTCTAAATGGTTTACTGCTGACAGTTGCTATGTGCAAATCCTTTTACACACACATCACTGAATTCTCATAAACACTGGAGGTAACAGGCAGTGAAGAGACCGTGGCTTAGACAGCTGAGGTCCCTTGCCCAAGGATGCATGTCCAGGCAGTAGCAGGGAAGGAAAGCCAGTCCGGGACCGCCCAGTTCCAGAGTTCACGGGCTTACCCACTATTCTAAGACATGTAAATAACTGACCCAAATGACGGATTTCATGACTCAGGTATGGAGTCGGGTGACTCATTCCTCTTTCTACCAATGGGCAAACCTGCCCTGTGCTCTGGCTGGATGTATGCTCTGGGAGCTGGAGTCCTTACCCAAAGACTTGAACACCGTGGTCTTGTCACAGTGTGCTGGCTTCACTCCCTTCACCACTTCTCCCAGCTCAGCGAAGATCTCAGCCTGTGAAATGAACACACACTGACCCAGGCCATGGAGCCAATGTCCACTCCAGCCAGCTTCTGAGGGAGGGCAGGGAGGGCACCCACAACTGGGTAAGGGAGAAACGTGACAAAAAGACCATGTGTAAACTGGCTACCCCATTAAAAAAAAAAACATATATATGTATATATGTATATACATATATATATATATGTTTTTTTTGCATAGCATCTGCCTTTATGATACCATGAATGTAGAGATATAAGTTTGTGGCCGGCAGAATGTCTAGCCAAGACAGTGTGTCAGTGAGAAAATCAGCATTTTCTTATCTTATCTAAACACTCATTTTGGCAGCCCTCTTCTTGCTCCCATGTTCTGATTACAAAAGAATAAGGCCAGAAAGTGGCCAACCCCAGTCCTATCTTGTTGGCCACATTGCAAAGGTATCCAGGCACTTATCTCCCAATCTTACTGCCTTATAGGACGGCTCAGTCTGATGGAAGAGTCCATCATGCTGCTCTCTCCAGGCAAAGGGGACAGGAAAACATATGTCAATACCACAATGGCCACATTACTTCAGAAGGGGATTAGAAAGGGTTGGGAGATGTTTTAGGAGCTGGCACCCCCCCCCAATGAGGTGGGGGTGACCGAGGTCTGGAGCAGTCCAGTGGAAGGGGAGGTTAATGAAACCCTGGGATCCCTGTGAGGCCAGCTGGACAGCATCCTGCCAGGAAGAGGCGCTCACCCCTGACAACAGGACATCTCCAGACTCTTTCAGGGCGGCCTCCTGGGAGTCCACATAAAGCACAGCCTGTTTCATCAGTTCGTCGTCCAGCTCTCTCCAGTCGGGTCTGCTGGCTCCGATGGCTAAGAGACAGCAAAACAGACCGTGAGCCCAGAAACAGTGGCAAGGGACACTACACATGCCAAAGAATGGAAGAGGGGTGGGGGAAAGGAGGTGACCTAGGACACATGGGAACATTCAGATTTGGGATGCCCCCATTTCCCCATGCCAACCCCTTCCAATCAGCAAGAATGAACACTCATCAGTAAGAATGCCTGCCTTCTTTTTTTTTTTTTTTGCATTTCATATCACGATCTTTCTAAAAGATTTCGAAGCAACTTAGCATTCATTTATTGGTTGCCTACTAGCTGTGGGATGTTTCACACATATTATTTATAGTCCTCACAAGTACGCTTCGTGTCTGATTCTCACTTAAAAGATGCACACACAGAGGTTCAAAGAAGTGAAGGTGCTTGCCATGGTTCTGTATCTGATATGTGCACCTAATGGCTCAGAGGGAGCCCTGCCTTTCACACCTCTTCCATTTATCCGGGGCAGCGACTTCTTTACAAGAACCCTGAAACAGAGACATCACCTACAGCTTATTCCTACCCCATGCTCCTCCATCTTCTGCCAATCTGCTTGCTCTTGAATCATTCTCATTCCTCACCCCCAACCATTTATTTCTCTGTTAACTCATGACAGAAGAGCCCAGCACCAGGGTCATGGAGAAGCCCGGATAAAGAGGAAACTGGCTCCATCCTGGCCCCGAGATTTCACATCCTTTGCAGAGAGCTCAGGGGCATAATGATGAATCCAAGGAATCATGCCTCCTGGCACAAAAGATAAGGTGGAGGCTGCCACCAAATGCCTGCAGGGCCCGGAAGGTAATGGACAGGGGCAAAGCTGGTCAGAGGGACTGCATTGGAAATGGTGGAGACCTAAGTTCACAGAAGAAAGCAGGCCCTTGTCAAGAAGGCAATCATCCTTCAGCTCTGGCTAATTGTGGCCATGTGAGAATGCAGGGCTGCCGTTAGTCTCCCCTTCCTCCTTTTTTTTTTTTTTTTTTTTTTTTAAGAGAAGCAGGAAATCTATTTGCATGTGTTATTTCTTGATTTTTAGAGCACACTATGGTCCAAACAAAACACATCTGCTGGTTGGATCCAGCCATGGCCAGCTAGTCTTTGGAAACCGCTATAAAGCCTTACGCCAACATAAGGCAGCATTTATGTGCCTTCTCACACTGCGTCCAGTTTTCTCTGCTTGTTCCCGCTCCCGCTGTTGTCCCTCACTCTAATTTTCAAAGAGAGGGGTGTAAAAATGTCCTTCTTGAAGGTCATTTGTGTGGGGAGTTCTATAGAACAAAAGCATGAACTAAATGAAGCTCGTAAATAAATCATAAGCTGGTGGGAAAAACCCTAGCTTCTCAAGCCACCTCTTCTCATTGCCCTTATGTCTCCCTGCAAACCCTCCCTGCCCCAGTTCTTCTGAGCAGGGCGAGTTCTCAAAGGGTTGTTGTGAGGCCACTTGGGCAGATGGAGGTGGGCCAGGCAGCAAAGGGAGGGGCCTGATTTAGACTGGGCCCTGGCCTTGCTTCAGGGGAGCTAGAATGGGCGAGGGTCAGACCCTGGCTGGGGAAGGGGGGGTGCGGGGGCAGGATGAGGGAAATGCGAGCAAGGGTGGAATTGGGCCTATCTCTTAGCCAAGTTGCAAAATAAGTAAAATCTGTTGTTGGTGTTTCCCTGTCAGCCGCACTGGTAACATACTTTCCTGAAGTATATTTGATGCCTCTGTAAACACATAAACCAATTTTGTCTTTAGGCTAGGGAAACAGAAGAGATGCCTTGACTCACAATCAAGGCAGCTCTTCCTGGAGATTCACAGTGTGAGAGAGATTCCCTGTTGTTGGCTTTGAAGACGGAGCATCCACATTACAAGGAACGTGGGCGGCCTCTGGGAGCTGAGAGCCACCCCCAGGAAACGGGCACTCTTATCCTGCAATGTAAAGAATCTGCCACAACCACCTGAGCCCGGAAGAGGTTCTCTGGGCTCTAGATGAGACCAAAGCTTGGACAACACCTTGATTTCCCTCTTGTGTGAGCAGAGGACCCAGCTGAACCCTGCCCAGGCTCCCCAAACCACAGAAACTGCAAGATAATAAATACATGCTGCTTTAGGCTGAAAAAAAAAATCAAGTCTGTCTTGCTGAAGATTCAGCTCTCGTCTGTTTCACCAAGAACTGGTTTCTCATGATTTCCAATGACCTTCCACAAATGGTGTTACTGTCCAGAAAGCCAGAACTGACCCATCTCTTGCCTACTTACCCCTGGATCCACATCATAACACCAGTCCCACGTGGGCTGAGACCGTCACTTCATTTTGGCCCATTCCAGGGACATGCCACACTTTTGTCTCCTCCACAGAACTTGATCTTTAGCTGGAACCATCAGTTCATCTATTCGTTTACCTATTTTTTACTTATTTCCCCTCCCTAGAATGTAAGTACCAGGAAAGCAATGACCTGGAGTGCTGGCTTATTTTGGTCTGCCCAGCACCTAGAACAGTGCCTGGCACATGGTAGGAATTCAGTACACATTTGTGATTAGATGCATAATCATGACACTTGGCTCCTGCCTGCTCATCTGCCAGTGTGTACAGAATTCTTAGCTTTTGAGATCACATCATATGCTTGTCACTAAAACATAGGGCACCAATAACATGTTTAAATCCCTAGTATTTGCCTCCTTACACACCAGATTCCAGTTTTCTTACTGTAAGATAATATAGAACATAATTTAAGAGCTTGGGCTCTGAGGGTAAGATCGCCCCAGTTCAAATCCCAGCTCTACCACTAAGAACCTCTGACTTTGGGCAAGTTACTTAATCTCTCCATGCCTTGGTTTGCCCACCTATAAAATGAGGGTCATGATAATAATAGCTCCTACCTCATAAGGTTGTTGTAAGGACTGAATGATAGAATACAAATAAAGAATTTAGAACAGCACCTGCAATGGTAAGTATTTAATATAGACCAGTTCTTGCTGTAACCTCCAGAGCCATTTGAGAATCTTCAGAAGCCCCAGGAACTCTTATGTTTGGATTCCTGCCTGTCTGAGCACACATACTAAGGAGCATCTACAAGTCACATTAAATATCTTTTGTGCCGTAATTAAAAAACTCTTTTGGGGGGGTTAATTCTAAGTATTGTTAAGAAAGAATGAATCATTTGGCTTTTGTGATTTAAATTTCATTACATTTAAGAACTTAGCTGTGACTGAC
Source organism: Callorhinus ursinus (assembly GCF_003265705.2). NCBI lineage: Eukaryota > Metazoa > Chordata > Mammalia > Carnivora > Otariidae > Callorhinus > Callorhinus ursinus. The sequence continues at coordinate 594,524 of NW_027397147.1, forward strand.
CACTTGCCATAATGTTACATTTTATAGAGCTTTAATTAAATTTATTATAAGTTTCAGGCTTGTGACTTTTGTTTCATATTTTTGAGTGAATATTGTTTTTCAAGGCTCACATGTTTCTGAGGACCTTAAAAAGTTTGGTCATTTTGCATGGGTAAAACAGCTCTGCAGATGCACCCACTTGGTCCAGCCTAGGGACAACTCTGGCCACCACCTACCCATGCTCATGGAGCCACTCTACTTACCATTGATGTGAGCCCCTGGCTTCACCCATTCACCAAACAAAATGGGCTCTGTTGCCATGGTGACTGTGATGATCACATCTGCCCCTGTCACAGCCTCCTGGACTGAGGAACACACCTGTACCTCTCCTTGAACCGTGTCCGCAAACTTCTCTGCATTTTCTTTGGTGCGGTTCCATATCCTCACCTTCATTGGGGGGTAACAAGAGGGACATTGGTGCCATGATTGTTTGGCTGTTTAAGTTTCATCAAGCCCAGGGGTACCAGGGAAAAGTTGAGCCTCTCTAGGGTAAGGGCTGTGGTTATTTAAATCATCTCCTATGGAGAAAGAACATTTGATCAAGGGCACAGCATTAATCGGGGCAGACACCTGACCAAATTATTTGAAAATTAATTTTTTCAAAAATTAAAATAAAATAAAAAATCAAATCAAAATCAAAAATTAAAATCAAAAATTGTTTGAAAATGACCTTTCTCTACTCCTTTCTCCTTGCAAGAAGCGGGGGCAGTTTTTCAGTTCTAGCCAGGGATACCCAGCCTCCATAGCTTAATAGCTACTACATAACTTAAAAATTAGCATGGCAAGTTCTGGAGCTCGACAGGCTTGGAATCAATCCTCACTCTATCACATACCGCTCACTCCTGAAATGACTTAACCTCACGCAGCCTAAGTTTTCATGTCTACGAAACGTACATAGTAAGTGGGCACAGTCAGCATCAAGCTCCCACATCGTGTTCGAGACTCTGTAAAGGAGTCCTAGCGGATGTGGGATTCTATGGCAGCGCTGTGCATGGAATAACTTGATCTCTGAAGGGTATGTGGGGGGTTGAAGATCAGAAGGGTTTGAGGAGTGAATAGTGCAGGGGATGAAAAAGTCAAAAGTAGTAGCTACAGTTAGAATCCTGGCCGATGCTGGCGGGAGCCGGGTCATTAGCCTCACCAGGAGGTGGGGATTCGCTAGCTTGCTTAGCAGACTTCCATGTGTGGAGTGGGGGTTGTCGAGCCTCAACAGAAAACAAGGCCTAAAGAATCTCTCATAAGGAAACGTCAGAAATACAGAAGTAAATGTTATGCCTAAGTTCATCAACCAAGGTAAAAAACAATACAGTATGCCCTATCAAAGGAGAATGGTTACCCAGAGCACCCTTCTTGATAAAAAATTATGCAAACAGATACAAAAAATGGGTAATCTGAAAAGTGATGGTGTTAGAACATCTCATGAAAAGATAAGGATATACAACTGGGTATATCTAACATGATGGAAACCACTTTATGAAAAGCTAATGAGAAGACTGGAAAGTGTTAACTGCTTATCTTTGAAAACAGATAAAAGGCATTTTTCTTTGTTCTTCCTTAGAGTTTATATTTGCCAAAGCAGAGGTATTATTTTTAATCATTAAAAAGTCATATTTTAAGGGGTGCCTGGGTGGCTCAGTCCGTTGAGCCGCCAACTCCTGATTTCGGCTCAGGTCATGATCTCAGGATTGTGGGATTGAGCCCTGTGTGGGGAAATCCTTGCTCAGCGGGGAGTGTGCTTGAGATTCTCTCTCTCTCCGTCTCCCTTTGCCCCTCCCTACCCCATGTTCTCTCTCTCTCTCTCTCTCTCTCTCTAAAATGAGTAAATCTTTTTTTTTTTTAAATGTCATATTGGGGCGCCTGGGTGGCTCAGTCTGTTAAGCAACTGCCTTTGGCTCAGGTCCTGATCCCAGGATTCTGGGATCGAGCCCTGTGTGGGGATCCTTGCTCAGAGGGGAGTCTGCTTCTCCCTCTTCATCTGCCCCTTCTCCCACTTGTGCTCTCTCTCGCTCTCAAATAACTAAAATCTTAAAAAAAAATAAAGTAAAAAATATCGTATTTTAAATCTGCCCTATCCCTTTCACACACACGTACAAGAATAAAAGTAACATCAAACGTTCCCATAAGAAGTGGGAGGCATGACTGAGGAAAAGTGGACCAACACCTGGGCTGTGGAAGCAGGGTGCTGTGGTCTCTTGCCCTCTAGGCCTCATTCTCAGTTTGTGGGCCCATACCCATGAACACCTAAAGACTCCCAGATTCTCCTCAGAGAAGCACAGAGAGGGCCCAAAAGGAAAACTGCAGGTATATAATGGATATAATATAATCCCTTAACCATGTGGGTTTGCTGTATCCTCTGGCATACCCTAGGAATGGAGAAACTGGAGACAAGTGATTCAGGTCTCTTCGCCTCCAACAGGACTTCCGGGCAAGTCATTAAAAGAGTGGTCTAGATCAGACTCTCGACCTGACTATTTCAGAATAGCCCGAGTCGCAGTGAAGGAGAAGAGAGAAAGGCCCCGACTGCTCCCTCCCCTCTTCTCCCCCAACCTTCCCTGGACTTACCTCCTTAAAGGAGAACTGCTCTGTGAAGACCTCGTAGTGGCTGTAGGCCTGGACCCCAGCCCCAAGGATGCACAACACCTCACTGCTGGGTGGTTTCAAAAACTATTGGAGAGAAGTGAGGTGGTGAAGGTCAAGGGAGAAGCAATGGCCAGGTGAAGGACAGGTACAGTTTGAATATCAGGAGCCTTCCGCCCTATCTTCAGCTCCCTCACTGTCTCTTGGGCATTGAGGGAGATGGCATTTTGTGTTTCAATTTTCCCTCTATGGAGTGTGGAAAGGAGAAAGGAGCCTTCACTGAGCACCTCATATATGCCAATGCTTTACCCTCATGATCACATTTAGAGCAGCCAATGACCCTGTGAGCTAGGCACTCCGACTTTTATCGTCTTCCTCCAGATGAAGAAATTGGGGTCCAGAGAGGTTAAGTAACTTGCTCAGAGGCCTACAACTATGAAATGGCACCTTGGGGCTCCAAACCGTATCTCTCATTCTCCAAAGCCCACATTCTTTCTCCTGTGTTTGGGAGTGGGGTTTATGATCAACAGCTATCAAGTGTCGCCTCTCCAGTGAAGTCATTCTGACCTCCCTGGGACAAGTCACCACTTGACAGCGCTTATTTGTTTACAGATTCATTTTCTTGTCCCGGTCTGCAAGCCCATGAGGACAGAGAGAGTCTTATGTGCACAGATTTGGCACATATCTACTATTACATATAAGAAATAAAGTGAGGTTCCTAAACCTCAGCACAACTGACATTTGGGCTGGATAATTCTTTGTTGGCCGGGGTGGGTGGGTGGGTTGTCCTGTGCATTACAGGATGTTAACAGCATCCCCTGGCCTCTATCCATTAGATGCAGCAGCCCCTACCTCCCCTAGTTGTGACAACCAAAAATGTCTCCCATGCCTAAATGTCCTTGAGGCAGTAGGCAAAATGATTCCGCGTTGAGAACCACTGGTATAGAGGATATCACTTGCCCCTCAAGCCATCCATATTAAATAAGACCCTCTTTTGCCTTTTCTCTATTTCATTTAGTAAAATTTGAGTTCCTTGGGCCTACTCTTTCTTACAATGTTAATTATAGCATTTCTGGAATGTAATCTTAAAAGTGAAAGTCTCTTGAATTATTAATTACTAGCAAAACGGAGTCTCAGAAATGTGAGCAGATGTTCATCTCTCCTTTAGCTGCAGAAGGAGAGATACCATCTTGTGCCATAAAATATCGTTTAAAGTTATCTGACTTGAAAAGTTTTCGGAATTACAATATCCACACAACTCTCAGTCTTATGCTCTTACGCAACAAGGAGAATTAGATGATTTTTCCTTAACTAAATCAGTTTGTTTTTCTGTTCTCAGTTAATATGAATCTATTCTTAGAAGTATACGTGGGTTCCAGAAATGGCTGCAGTGTCCTGTAAAAGTAATCTTCAGCTTCTGAAACTAAATCTCTAATTCTGATTGGTTGTCTTGATAATTTATTGCCTTGGTAATAAGGTTACCATTGACATCCCTTTCTCTAAATAGTATAACATTTATAAGATTCATTTAAAAAAATAACAGCACCAGTGGCACTTCACTCTTTTCCCATTGCAGATAATTAAAAACATGTATATGAATCTGCTAGGTTTCTTACGGTAAAGTTTGAAAGTGTGTGTTTCATCTGCATTTGCTAATGAATAGCACTGCATCAGTCTAGCCTTGCCATCTCTCCAGCCCCCTCTCAGGCCATGCTCCCCTGCTCCCCTGCATTTCCTGTCCTTCAGCCTCTCATCTTCTTTGCAGATTCCCAAGCACATGTGCTTCCATCAACCATAGGGCCTTTGGACAGGTTCTTTCCCCTTCACAGAATACTTTCCTTTCTGTCCTGCACAAATAATTCCTACTAACCTTCAAATTTCTGCTCAGATATTTTTTACACAGGAAAAGCCTTCCCAAATCCCAAAGACCCCCTGTTATACACTCTCATAGCACTTCATCTCTTGCATTCAATGTATTTGTCAGTGTTGCGGTTTCACATTTATTGGTATGATCTTTGGGTTAATATTTGTTTCCCCAAATAGACTCTGTGTTCCATGACGGCAGGTACTGTTATCTGGTTTTGCTCACCATTCTATGCCCCAGGCTGAGCACTGGGCCTGGCTCCTGATGGGCACTCAAATATTTGTTGAATAAATGCATGCCAGGGATAAACCCTCATATATACTGTCACCTTGAGAAAGCATGTCAGAGTCCTCAACCCAGGTTATGTGCAACCCAAATGCAAAGAAGTTACAGTGACTGCCAGGCCTGAAAACTTCCTATACATCTCATCTTCCTTCCTGAAGCGCTAAATGAAAGAGAAGTGGTAGAAAAGAAAACATTCTCTGTTCCAGGGCAAAAAAGTATAACAGACCCTTTGTTCCTTATTGAAATAACCCATCTGCATCCCTGGGCATAAAGCTGTGACATTTCAGCCTAAGCTCTGAAGCATCAACTCAATGAATCTCAACTCTTGTGGGAGTGCAGATTTTTATCAATGCAAAAAAGTACAGTGTAACTGGATGCTATAAGAGTTTGGTCTCCGCAGGGCGCCCGGATGGCTCAGTTGATTAAGCATCTGCCTTTGGCTCAGGTCATGATCCTAGAGTCCCCGGATTGAGCCTGGCTTTGGGCTCCCTGCTCAGTGGGAAGCCTGTTTCCCCCACTGTGCCTCACCTCACTCATGCTCTCTCTCTCTCTCTCAAATAAATATATTTTAAAAATATTTTAAAATAAAAGAGTTTGATTTCCAAAACTGGTTGATCATCAGAATTAACCAGAGACTATTGAAAAAAATAACTAGTGTCTTGGGCCTCCCCCCACAGTGATTTCAGATCCATGGTTTGGGGATCTGAATTTTTAAAAATATTCTCCAGGTGATGCTGCTGCCAAGCTTGGGATGAAAACCACAGACCTGGGCCAAGAAGACCAGGCGGCCTCGGAAGACCCTGCAGCTATGTGACTTCGGGGAAGCACTAGCCTCCATCTCCTCCCACAACAAATGAGGTCAATAATGCTTTCTTTGCCTTCCTCACAGAAACCCAGAGACATGTCAAGACAATGGGTTGGAAATTATTTTGACAAGACCTTTACAAACAAATGTAAGGCAGTACTGTACCAGTGAACATATATACCTCAAGGAGTCCTTTGATCATTTCAGTCTGAGTTGGGTCTGGACATAATTCAAAAAACCAGTTCGTCCAGCTCTGTACTGTAGTCTGCCCCCTTTCTACACAGTTACCAGATTAATCCTCACATTCTTCCCTCCCCATCCTGTGTTTAGAAGATCTTAACACTCTCACGATCTGAACACCTGGTCTTTGCTGCTCCCCACGTCCCACACTTCCTTTATGCTCAGGCGTCAAAAACCAGCATCAGCAGACCTTGGACTTCTCCATTTCATGTGAAGACACCCGGTTTTCCAAGCCTCCTCCTCTTAACCCTAACCTCTAAAAATACTGTTTTTCTTGTAGGATGCCCTGACACTGCTTGGGAACCTCACCACCCCCTTCACTTGCTTTCTCTTCCGCCTGGAGAGTGTCCCCCTCCCCTCTTCACTCACTCGATTCCTTCAGTCTTTCCTCAAATGTCACCTTTTGGGTGGGTGAGGTCCTTCCTGGATAATTTGGGATGTCACCCCTCCCCAATATTCTCGATTCTGCTTTATTGTCATCCTGCACACTGTCTGTTTTCTGCTGGTAGTGGGTTTTTTTTTTTAAGCAAATCCTAGTATATTATTAAACTCAAAAGGGATTTGTTGTTGGTTAATTATTTTCTTGGCAAATCAAACTTTTCATCTTGTTTATTGTCTCACCTCTCATGTCTGTTTTGTACACTGCCATATCCCTGATGTTTAGAACGGGGCCCGACACATGGTAGGATCTCAGGCAGTACTAGCTGAATGAATACATGAGTCTGCTCAGATCTCTTCAGCTCCCCCTCGGCTTCTTGGCTTTGGCCTATGGGGCAACCACACTGTGTATCACAGTGTAGTACGGGGGCCGCAAAGCAGTCCTGGGAGTCATAGACGTCAAATTTTAAAGTCTTGCTCTGCCACTTAGTAGCTGTGTGATCTTGGGCAACTCACCTAACCTCTCTGAGCCACATTTGCTAAGCCTGGCAAATGGAGATAATCATATCTACTTTGCAAGGTTGATGTGAAGATCGGGAATATTTTATGTAGGGTACCTAGGGTCTAGTAGTGCTCATTAAATGGTAGCTAATAATATCATGAATCACTGTGCTCACCTGACATCCCATATTTGCCATATGGAGTTCCAGCTATGTCCAAAGGAACACCGAAATAAGTTCCTCACATCTCCCTTAGGCTTTCGAGCTGTAGACACCCAATCCTACTCTCCAGCAAACCTTCACAGTACAGCCTGGCCCTAGTCTTACCTTGGTGGCGATGGCAGAAACCGCGGCTGTTCTCTTTGCAGTTATGATATTTCCATCCATGACCTTGGAGGAAAAGAGAGACAGTGAGCAAGGGGCACTCCTAACCACTACTGAAGTGTAATGTATACAGCCAGATTCCCTGGGGAGCCTGAAATTCAGGGGAGGAGGATTTAAAGATCCAGAGGAGGTTTGCGTGGAATGAAGGAGATCGTTCCTGATAACAACTCAACTGCCTGGTCTCAGAGTCAGCTTGCAGGGTAGAGGGCACAGAGCACATGAATAAAGAGTACAACTTCCATAGTCAGCCAGGTCTAGCAATGGTTCCCTGGGCCTTTCACGAACCAGCTGTGTGACCTCAAGCAAAGTGGCTCAACTACTCTGAGCCTCAGGGACCTCAACAGAAATTGGGAGGGGGGTGTGTGTGAATTAAAAACTCCCATAGAGGAATGTTGTCATAACTGAGATCAATTTCTCTTCCTTGGCACATGGTAAGTGCTCAGTAAGTGGCAGTTAGAAAGGTAGTAGACATAGTCTCCGGAGAGCATGGACTTGGGCTGAGTAGGTCTGAAATGCAGCCATGCCACTTATTAGTTATATAAACCTGGGTAAGATGGGCATCGTTGCTCTATGACTCAGCTTCCTCATCTATAAAATGGGGGCAAGTTCTACTACTTACCTCATAGAGTGGTTCTAAGTATTAAGAGAGTTAATACATGTCAAGTGTTCAGAACCATTCCTGACACATACAAAGTGCTCCCTAAATGGGCTACTGCTCTATTTTGATACTATCATTAAATGTTAAAAGAGGTTACTGTGTATCTCTCAGGGAAGACTCCCAGGGATTACAGGACACTCCTTTTCTTCCACATTATAGAGATTCACTAAATAAATGTTGCCTTGGCTACTGAGTTTGATCAAACTGTATATTGGAGTAACTGGTGCAGGACAAGAGCATCTACAAGAATGATGAGATTATGACTTCCACACTGTCTGTCACATACTTGAAGCAGCAGTGGGCTCTGGTGCTGGATTATGCATCTTCAGGCAGTCCTAGAAACAGATTACATGGTCACAGATAACCTTTACCATTGCTGGTATCCAGAGACATCACATCACTCAGACAGAGGCACGTGTGGTCACAATCAAAAACTCCACCCAGCTCTCTCAGAGAACTAACTTCTGAGGCTAGTTCTGGGCCCAGGGGCCCCATTTCACCCCAGGGCAGGGAGTTTGCTCACCGCCAGAAGGGAGCCATTGCTGGGCTCAAAGAGCAGCACAGTGGCCTGGTGGGAGGGGACCATGGAGGCGGTGCTGTGGCCCTCGTAGAAGGTGACCAACTTGGTGGTCAGGGCGTCCTCTGCAGCACTGTAGGCCGGCATGACCCCTAGGAAGCTACAAGGAGAGAGGGAGTAGCTTCAACTCCTTCCTACCAATACTAGGGTGTCCTGTCAAGTCCCCGTATACCTTCCTTTCTCTTTCCTCTGTCACTGCCCTACTGTCCTCCCTCCCCCCATTCCTCTGCCCTTCCTTTAGACAGTATGCAGAGCAGGTTCAAGAGTCTGGCTCTGGATGAGAAAAACCATCCTAGTTCTGCCACTAACTAGCTATGTCACCTAGGGTAAGTCACTTAACCTCTCTGAGTCTCAATTGTCCCCATCAGTAAAACGACTGCATCAGTACCTATCTGGAGAATGTGTTGAATTAAACAAGATAAATCCCTGTAAAGCGTCCACTTGACGCAGTGGCTAGCGCAAATATTAGGTGGCAGCTGTAACCAGCAATGATTAGGCAAGCCCTCTCTTCCTTTCTCCTGCCACTTCCCTTCGCATGCCTCCCCTTCCATCTTTCCAGTTTCTCCAGCCCCTAGCCCCGGCCTTCCTCACTCACCCCCTGTGCTTGGCCACCGGCACCACGGTGCGCACCGGCTGCATGACCCCTCCGTCGGGGCCGCTGGAGAAGTTGGCCAGAGCCGCCTCCAGCGGCGGGATGAGGAGGCTGGAGCTGCGAAGGTGCTCCTGCACCTCGGCTGCGCTCAGGAACGCTGGCGCCCGGCTCATCTCGCCACCGACCTTCTAATTTCAGCTAGGGCACAGCACTCCGAGTTCCCGGGGCTGCTCCCTATATGAGCGCGCAGCGCTGCGGAGCCACCTACTGGTCACCGCCCAGCTTCGGGGGCGGAGCAACGCGGGTCTCCGCCAACCGCGCCCCCCACCCCCCGCCCCACCTCTGTCCTCGGTAGGTAGAGCTGGGTCCCCTCCAGCTATGGATTCCCCAGAATCGCAGTGCAGGCGGTGGGTTGGGAGTTAGTATTCTTGGGTCCACTTTCACAATTCCTATAATTAGCTGTAGTCACGTTCCTTGCAAAGGGCTAAGGCGCCCCCACCCTCACTCTCCCCCCACCCCCAAGTCGTCCTCTTCGGGAAAGAGGAGGCGGAGGGCAAATGGTGGCGGAGGCTCCCTTTTTCTTAAATTATTACCTGCTGCTAGGAGATCTTAGATGAAAGGAGATAGTGATTTAAAAAATCATGTCTTTTTGGTTCTGTCCCTACCTGGAGTCCCTTATCCCAACCTCCCTCCTACTCCCACTCCCACCTCCAGATCCCAGACTATTGACTGCTTTAAGTGCACAATTTTCTTTTGGGCTAACTCAACTAACCTTCACCTTTTAAAAAGGGGGAAGTTCCCAGGACAAGATGTCATGGCCTCAGTCACACCAAGAGCCAAAATGTCTAAGAATGCATAAGACGACTTAGGTCTTTTCTTCAAAGAGCTTATTCTAGAGAGGAGGAAATAAGACAGTATGTGCACAGGAAGGTAGCCAACAATGCAGAGCAGTAAATTCTAGCTGTCAAATCAGTGACAGGAAAAATAAATGTGTTTGATAATTCAAAGAAAAGAGATCATTTTGACGTTGATTGCTTAGATGAAGGTTTTATGAAGGATGGGGAATAAATCAAGGCCCCAAATAAAATTAATGGTAACAGCAACAACAACAATGATAACAGGGACAGGTTATTGATCTTTATTATATACCAGGTACCGCACCATGCATTTTATGTGCATCATCTCACTGAATTACACAACAACCTCTGTGGTAGGTAGGTGTTTTTAGCTGTGCTATCCATTTGAGGCTCTGAGAGGTGAAGGGCTTTGTCCAAGGTCACCCAGCATATCAGCAGAGGAGTTGGGATCTGCCCTTGTAGTCAGTCTCCAGAACTCTATTCCTAATGGTTAACACTACATTGGCAGAAAGAAGAAGAGGGCACTTCAGGCCAGGTGAAGCCTATGGGTGGAAGGAATGTTGTCTAGTCCTTGGGAACAGTGTCTTGCCAGACAGAGTTGGGTTGGAACAAGGGTGTGTGTGTTGGGGTGGGAACTAATGTCTGGGAGCACCAGAAGATAAAACTGGGAATGCTTCTTGGAATCAGGAGGCTAAGAAGTGTGATTCTTTGAAAAGAAATAATACACTCCAAAAAAATTGACTGTTTAAAAAGATGATTCTTGCACCAATGTATAGGATGAAACAGATGAGTGAAAGTGTAGTCTGGGAGACAGATCAGGTTGGGAGCTGTGTAGGGCATATTTTAGGAAATAGTCACATTGCAATAAAGGACAGTGCATGAGGAAGTGTCAAAATATTTACCAATGAAATAAATTGTATGTCATGTACTTAGCACAGGTCTTGGCACAATAAACTATATGTCATGTACTTAGCACAGGTCTGGGATTACAGAAACATTTATGGGCCATTATTTGTGTTGTTATTATTATGTCATATTTATTGGGTTTAAAAAATATAGAGGTATGGGGTGCCTGGGTGGCTCAGTCTGTTAAGCGTCTGCCTTTGGCTCAGGTCATGATCTCAGGCCCTGGGATCCGGCCCTGCATCCGGCTCCCTGCCCAGCGGGGATTCTGCTTCTCCCTCTGCCTCTGCCCCTCCCCCTGCTTGTGCTCTCTCAAATAAATAAATAAAATCTTTTAAAAAAATATAAAGGTATAAAGAAAGTAAGGAGTTTGGTCTGTTATTCTCCAGGGGAAAAGAAGGAAAACCAAACACTCACTAACCAAAAGAGACATGAAATAGGAGAGCCAGATGTTTATTTGCTTCCATTGTTAATTAAATTACTGAGCTTTGGTTAAGTAGAAAGATCCTGTATTTGTTTCTAGAAAATCCTGTAGGAATAAGACTAGTCTGCAAATCATCTCAAATCATTTTCCTTACAAAGCTTTGGGTATCATTACCCAGGTCCTCAGTAAAGTAGCACTGGGAAAATTGGTCATGATGGAATTAATTCTGTTGGGGCCAATGACACAGAGTAGTTACTGGTCCTGAAGCTCCAGAACCTCTTCTTTTCTTTTCTTGTTTTTTAGGATTTTATTTATTTATTTGAGAGAGTGAGAGAGAAATTGAGAGCACACGAGCAGGGGCAGAGGGAGAGGGAGAAGCAGGCTCCCTGCTGAGCAGGGAGCCCACCATGGGGCTTGATCTCAGGACCCTGGGATCATGACCTGAGCCAAAGGCAGACGCTTAACTAACTGAGCCACCCAGGCGCCCCTCCAGAACCTTTTCAAAATGAAAGTTATGCAATATCTCTGGCTGGGATCAGGAGTTGTATAACCTGGCAGGTAGAAGGGAATTTTTAGGTGACCACATATACCAGAAGTCCAACTGCCAGGTTCTGTGGAGGCTCTAATACTTCATGACATCTCTTTTATCATTTACTTAATATATTTTGTTAAAAATTATAATAACTTCTTTAGCTTTAGTAGAAGCAAAATTAGGATACGATTGGAGATTAATGTGCTGTTTTAATCATTTTTAATTTGCATTAAAATAAATGCATAACTATTTAAAAGACAGGGTTTGGGAATTACCTAAAATCATCTTCCTTACATGGCTTTGGGTAAGGTCACACAGGTCCTTCGTAAAATTTTAGTTGCCAAACATGAAGTTCTGGTTTTACCACCTTTGGAAGAAGTCCTCCTAAAAGGGTAGGGCAGCCTTCTTCCTCCTCTGCAGATTGGTGGTAGCAGCAGTGGTTTTAGGGAGGCTGGTTGGTTCTGAATTCCAGGTGACCAGCACAAGTCTGATGTCCAACTATAGAACATGATCCAGAATCTAGATTAGAAGCTGGTTTTGCAGGTATGGACTGAAAGTAGACCATCCAGTTGTACAACAAACACCCTCCTGCCCCAGATGTTCCAGAGGGAGAGGGGGTCACTGAAGTCGTGGTGTCGTATCACTTGGCTGAGGCTGTGGGGGGGTATAGCATGCTTTTGAGTGACATAGAAATAAACACCCTTTTATGCCTACTTTAGAAAGAGCTTTCATCTGGAATGGTTAAGAGTTTTATATACATTTTGGGATTTATGGAAGTGATTACAATCAACCCTTGAACAACAGGGGGGTTAGGAGCACTAACACATCCCCTCAAAAATCCACACATATCTTTTGACTCCCCAAAACTTAACTACTGTTGACCAAGAAGCCTTACTGATAACATAAGCATAACATAAACATACCAATGAACACATAATTTGTATTTAGTATTATATACTGTATTCTTAAGCTAGAGAAAAGAAAATGTTATTAAGAAAATCATAAGGAAGAGAAAATACATTTATAATACTGTACTGTATTTATAAAAAAATCTGAAGTAGACCTGTGTAATTCAAACATGTATTGCTCAAGTACCAACTATATAATGTTTTCCTAGTTTAACTCATTGATGTAATGCATTGTAACAGATGTCCTCATATCCCATTTTGTTTCTAAAGTTTTAATTGGCATTCTAATGCCTTTCTTGATGAAATCCCCACCAAATCACTCACAGGTAGAGGAATAGGAGCTTCTTGATTAGTAATTCCCAAGAAAGGGCTCTGAGATCAGCTAGTGTGGATTTGGATGCTGGTTTTACCACTTGTGCATTCTGGATGTACAAGAGACTTTACCACCTTGACCCTGTTTCTTTATCTATAAAATCAGATAATATTAGAACCAACCTCCCAGAATTGTGATGAGGCATAAATGAAATCATTTTGTTGTGTTTAGCAGGTTGGTGTATTATTAACAAGTATTATATTAGTATTATTAGGTGTTATTGATGTTTTTTTACTTTATTATTAAAATGATGAAAGTACTCTTAGTAATAATGACTTATTAGAAAGAATATTAATAAACTTATTAGTAATATAGGGGCCGGTAAACAGGTCACAGGTGTAACTCTCCCTTCCCTGTCCTCCCCTGAGGCTTTGTCCTGGGACAAGGCAAGCCTGCTTCTGGAATTATGGAAGTTCCATTCTATCCCCTCCAACCACCTGCCCCCCAGCCCTGCCCCTTGTACTTCTCTAGATTTTCTGCCACTACCATACTGAAGGTGACAGTAGGGCAGAGCGGTCACTAGCATGAGGAGAACACAGTGGCTAAGGTACTCACTTCCAGCGCCAAATTTAAGGGACATATTCAGAACTCAAAATACACAGTACTGAAGATTTTTTTAAAACTGTTTTGAATGATGCAATATTGAAAAAAATTAAAACACCAAAAAAAATCCATGATGAACAAAATATTAAAATTTTAATAAAAACAGGGTCAGGATTCCGGATTTTTCCCTTTTGCTTTAGCCTCCCATGTAGCACCTCATGACATTTTTATATTTAATTTATTTGGAAATTAAAACGTAATTAAAATATTTATCTTGATTACTGAGTTGGTGTCCCCTTAAATGTTGCAGCCAAGGTGAGCATCTCACTCCCCTCCTAGTCTCTGTAGTTGGAGAGTTTCGGAACTGTGGAGTAGGCCAGAAGGAGGAAGCAGTGAAACAGTTGGGAAATCGGGGAAGTTGGACTGGCCACCTCGGCGTTAGGTGGGTGGTGAGAAGGGACAGGCCTGGGTGGGTGGGGGCTCTTGGGCACGTGGGCGCATGCGCGGGCGTTGGAGCCCGGGGCTGCGCGCTCTGGGTCCTCCCGCCAGCGGGGAAGCGCACAGAGGTGTCAAGACCCTCGAGGCGGACAACGGGCTGCGCTGCGGCTGCCGGGCGGTTGGGGAGGGCGTTCGGAGGTGGTTGTCTCGGAGGACAAAGCGCGCACACTTGAGCAGCGAAGGCGGACGGGGAGGCGCAGGTGTGGCGGTTTTGAGCCTGTGTGGTGAGTGTTGGACCGCCCCAGCATCCTCCCAGCGCCGGCTGGTCCTCCCCAAGTGCCCAGGCTGGGGCAGAGGGTGCTCCCCGGACTCCCCCATAGGTCAACCCCGCTGTCCGCACTCAATCCCCAAAATCCATGCCTCCACACTCCCCCAAAACAAATACAAACACAAAAACCCACTGGAGACTTAGCGTTGAATTTTAACTGTTTTAATTAATTAATTAATTATTATTTTTTTTTATGTTGGTTGTAGCTTAGTGATTAGAAAGAAGGTTTTAGGGAACAACCGGTGGCTCAATCGGTTGAACAGCCTAGTCTTGATTTCCGCTAGGGTTGCGGTCTGGGGACTGTGAGATGGAGCCCCACTTCACCCTCAGTGGGGAGTCAGCTTGGGATTCTCTCCCTCTCCCAGGCCCCTACCCCCCGCTTGTGTCCTCTCTCTCTCTAAAAGAAATCAATCTTTTTTTTTAAGATTTATTTTAGAGAGAGAGAGAGCACGGTGGAGAGGGGCAGAGGGAGAAGGAGAGAGAATCTCAAGCAGATTCCCTGCTGAGCGTGAGCTCGAGGGGGTCCTCCAGCCAACTCAGGACCCTGAGATCATGACCTGAGGGGAAACCAAAAGCCCAAAGCTTAACAGACTGCGCCACTCAGGGGTGCCATAAATAAATAAATAAATAAATCTTTTTTTGTTTTTAAAGAAATAGGATTTTGGGAGGTGCCCCAGCTTTGGTTTTAATTTGAATTTAGGGAAGTGAGTTGACCTTTGCGAATCTCAGCTATAATGTAGGACTATCCTCTTACCATCTCATGGGGTTTTTCTTTTTTTACACTGAGGAAAGAATGATTTCTATAATTTTATTTTTTATTTTTTTCATTTCTACCATTTAAAATATTAGAACTCAGTGGCTTTTTTTACATTCGCATTGTGTTGCCACCATTACCACTAATTCCAGAACGTTTTAGTTTGTTTAGAACATTTTTTTAACTTTTTTTT
>NW_027397147.1:614675-657222 GCF_003265705.2 Callorhinus ursinus
GTTGCTTTGGGATGGAATGTTCTGAATATGTCTGTGAAGTCCATTTGGTCCAGTGTGTCATTTAAAGTCTTTATTTCCTTGTTGATCTTTTGCTTAGATGATCTGTCCATTTCAGTCAGGGGGGTGTTAAAGTCCCCCACTATTATTGTATTGTTGTCAATGTGTTTCTTTGCTTTTGTTATTAATTGCCTTATATAATTGGCTGCTCCCATGTTCGGGGCATAGATATTTACAATTGTTAGATCTTCTTGTTGGATAGACCCTTTAAGTAGGATATAGTGTCCTTCCTCATCTCTTATTACAGTCTTTGTTTTAAAATCTAGTTTGTCTGATATAAGGATTGCCACCCCAGCTTTCTTTTGGTGTCCATTAGCATGGTAAATGGTTTTCCACCCCCTCACTTTCAATCTGGGGGTGTCTTTGGGTCTAAAATGAGTCTCTTGCAGACAGCATATGGATGGGTCTTGTTTTTTAATCCAATCTGATAGCCTGTGTCTTTTGATTGGGGCATTGAGCCCATTTACATTCAGGGTAACTATTGAAAGGTATGAATTTAGTGCCATTGTATTACCTGTAAGGTGACTGTTAACTGTCTGTTGTCTGTGTTCGTTTCTGCTCTTTGCTGCTTTTAGGTTCTCTCTTTGCTTAGAGGACCCCTCTCAATATTTCTTGGAGGGCTGGTTTCGTGTTTGCAAATTCCTTTAGTTTTTGTTTGTTCTGGAAGCTTTTTATCTCTCCTTCTATTTTCAGTGATAGCCTAGCTGGATATAGTATTCTTGGCTGCATATTTTTCTCGTTTAGTGCTCTGAAGATATCTTGCCAGTCCTTTCTGGCCTGCCACGTCTCTGTGGATAGGTCTGTTGCCAATCTAATGTTTCTACCATTGTAGGTTACATATCTCTTCTCCCGAGCTGCTTTCAGGATTTTCTCTTTGTCTCTGAGACTTGTAAGTTTTACTATTAGATGTCGGGGTGTTGACCTATTTTTATTGATTTTGAGAGGGGTTCTCTGTGCCTCCTGGATTTTAATGCCTGTTTCCTTCCTCACATTAGGGAAGTTCTCTGCTATAATTTGCTCCAATATACCTTCTGCCCCTCTCTCTCTCTCTTCTTCTTCTGGGATCCCAATTATTCTAATGTTGTTTCGTCTTATCGTATCACTTATCTCTCGAATTCTGCCCTCGTGATCCTGTAATTGTTTCTCTCTCTTTTTCTCAGCCTCTTTATTTTCCATCATTTGGTCTTCTATATCGCTGATTCTCTCTTCTGCCTCATTTATCCTAGCAGTTAGTGCCCCCATTTTGGATTGCACCTCATCAATAGCCTTTTTGATTTCGATTTGGTTAGATTTTAGTTCTTTTATTTCTCCAGAAAGGGTTTCTCTAATAACTTCCACGCTTTTTTCAAGCCCAGCTAGTATCTTTAAAGTCATGATTCTGAACTCTAGGTCCGACATCGTACTAATGTCCGTATTGAGTAGGTCCCTGGCTGACGGTACTACCTCTTGTTCTTTCTGCTGAGGTGATTTCTTTCGTCTTGTCATTTTGTCCAGAGGAGACTTCCAGTAAGTGGTCGCTTCTCTGTTCAGAGAGTTGTTGCTACTCTCCTGTTCGATCTCCTGTTGAGTTCGTAGGTGTTCAGAATGGTTTGATCCCTATTCAGCTGAATTCCTGAGACCAGACGAAATCTAGGTCTCCTACTCCTCTGCCATCTTGCTCCGCCCCCTTAACTTTTTTTTTTAAAAGATTTTTATTTATTTATTTGACAGAGACAGTGAGAGAGGGAACGCAAGCAGGGAGAGTTGGGAGAGGGAGAAGCAGCCTTTCCGCTGAGCAGTGAGCCTGATGTGGGGCTCGATCCCAGGATCCTGGGATCATGACCTGAGCTGAAGGCAGATGCTTAATGACTGAGCCACCCAGGCGCCCCTGTTTAGAACATTTTTTATCGTCCTTAAAATAAACCTTGTACTCACTGAACTGTCACTTGCTATTGCTTCATATCTCCACTCCCTGGCTACCACTAATCTTTCTGTCTCTATGGATTTGCCAATTCTGGGTATTTCACATAAATAGAATCATATAATATGTGGTCTTTTGTGTTTGGCTTCTTTTACTTAGCATAATGTTTTCAGGTTCTTGAGTGTTGTTATGTACCTCTTTCTGCTTTTGGATATACCACATTTGTTTATCCTTTCATCAGTTGATGAACTTTTGGGTTTCTACTTTTTGACTATCACCAGTAATGCTGCTATGAACTTTAGTGTACATATTTTTGCATGGACATGTTTTCTATTATGTTGGGTATATACCTAGGAGTGGAATTGCAGGGTCATAAGGTAATTATATGTTTAACTTTTTCAGGAACTGCCAAACTTTTTCACAGCAGCTGTACCATTTTACATTCCTACCAACAGTGTGTGAGGGTTCCAGTTTTCGAAATTCTTGACAACACTTGTTTTTTTTCTGTTAAAACAAGTTTTTTTTTCTTTGTTTTGTTTTTTAATTATAGCCATTCTAGCGGGTAACTGGTATCTCATTGTAGTTTCGATTTGCATTTCCATAACGACTAGTGATGTTGAGCATCTTTTTATGTCCTTCTTGGCCATTTGTGTAATTTCTTTGGAGAAATGTCCATTTAGATCTTTTTGCTCATTATTTAGTTGGTTTGTCACATTGTTGTTGAGTTGTAAGAGTGCTTTATATATATTCAGTATATGAAACCCTTATCAGATACATAATTTGAAAATATTTTATTCCATTCATGAGTTGTCTTTTTGTGTACTTCAGTACTCAGAAGGTTTTGATTTTGATGAAGCCAAACTTATCTATATTTTTATTTGATGTCCTAAGAATGCATTGCTACATCCAGGTTATGAAGATTTACTCCAGTATTTTCTTCTAATATTGTTTTAGCTCTTATATTTGTCTGTTTGGTCCATTTTGAATTAATATTTGTATGTGGTATAAGGCAAGAGTTCAACTGTATTCTTTTGCATGTTGCCTATGCACTATTTGTTTGAAAGACTGTTATTTTGGGGTGCCTGGGTGGCTCAGTTGTTAAGCGTCTGCCTTTGGCTCAGGTCATGATCCCAGGGTCCTGGGATCGAGCCCTGCATCGGGCTCCCTGCTCGGCGGGAAGCTGCTTCTCCCTCTCCCACTCCCCCTGCTTGTGTTCCCTCTCTTGCTGTGTCTCTGTCAAATAAATAAATAAAATCTTAAAAAAAAGACTGTTATATCCTCATTGAATGAACTTGGCACACTTACTGAAAATCAGTTTACCGTAGATGAATGGGTTTATATCTAGACTCCCAATTCTGTTCCCTTGATTTTTATATCTGTGCTATGTCAGTACCATACTGTTTTGGTTATTGTCACTTTGTAGGAACTGTTGAAATTAGTAAGTGTGAGACCTCAAACTTTGTTGTTCTTTAAGATTCTTTCAGCTATGCAGGGTTCCTTGCCATTGCATTTGAATTTTGGAATTAGTGTGTTCATTTCTGAAAAAAGGCAGTTGGGGATTGATTGATTCTATAGATCAATTTGGGGAGTGCTGCCATCTCAACAATATTAAATCTTTTAGTCCATGAACATGGGATGTCTTTTAATTAGATGTTCTTTAATTTCTTATTTTTCCCAGCTTTATTGAGGTATAATTGATAAATAAAATTGTAGTATATTTAAAGTGTATAACATGATGATTTGCTGTACATATACAGTGTGAAAGAATCCCCTCATTCAAGTTGACTAGCACATCAGTCACCTCACATAGTTGCCCTTTTGTGTGTGTGAGAGAGAACACTTAAGATCTACTGTCATAGCAAACTTTAATTGTACAATACAGTATTATCAAATATAGTCATATTCTACATTAGATCCTCAGAATTTGTTCCTCTTGTAACTGAAAGTGTGTACTCTTTTACCAGTTTCTCCCTACTTCCCTCTACCTCTCAGCCCTTGACAACCTGGAGATTACATAAAATCTCTAGATGGCTTTAGGCAAAATGGACATTTTAGCAATAATGAACTCAGGATAGCTTTTCTGTTTATTTATGTATTCAGTTTCTTTCATCAATGTCTTACAGTTTTCAGTGAATGTACCTTTCATTTCCTTATTTAAATTTATTCCTAAGTGTTTTATTATTTTTGATGCTATTGTGACTAGGGTTGTTTTCTGTCTTTTTGTTGAACTTCTCGTTTTGTTCTTATATTGTTGTTCCAATTCATTAGATTGTTTATCTGTATTCTCTGGAGATCTCGAGCATCTTTAGAACATTTATTCTGAATTCTTTCTTGGACAATTTGATTATCTCTGTTTGGGATCAGTTGCTGAAAGTTTACTGTGTTCCTTTGGTGGTGTCATGTTTCTCCTATTCTTTGTGACTGTAGTAGCCTTGCATATGAGTCTGCATATTGGAAGAGGCAGTCACCTTTTCCAGACTTTATGGATCAGCTTTGGTAATGAAAGACCTCCACTTGTTGGTGGGAGCATGCTGGAGTGTGTTGTGACACCGGGTCTAGTGATACAGGGTGCCAGGTACATATGGCTGCTCTGGATCTGAAGGAACAGGATGTCTTTTTGGGGGTCCACAACATTGGGGGTCAGCACTGCTGGAGTCCACAGCATTGACAACTGTGTAGCCTTTGGTGAGCACCATGGGGGCTCACTTTTACTGCAAAGACTGCTGGGGTCCTCAGAGGCACTTCCTGATCTGAGGCTATGGGCCAGGACAGGCTTCAGTGGTGGCTGGAGCTCATAGTGTGTACATTCTTAGCTCGGGGGCCAGCTGCTGGTACCCATGCAGTGGCAGGGGTTGGTCGCAGACACACACACGGTGGGGACCGGAGCCAACTGACAGGTCCGGGTTCCCTGACTGTTGGCATGCCCTCAGTGGCTAGGATCTCATGTCAAGTACTTACTGCAGTGGAGGCTGGTGACACAAGTCTGGCTGTCTGGATGCAGGTGTACAGCTGGTGGGGCTAGCTTCAGGTAAGCCCAGTGGTGCAGGCCAGTGACAGGAAACAAGACTGGAGCTGGGCCCACAAGAAGCTCTGGGGGTCCTGGCTGTCAGGGTGCACTATTGTGGCTGCAGCATCTCCACAGCAGTGGAGGCCAGTGTTAAGAGTCAGGCTAGGGATGTGCAGGCACACAGCTGAAGGAGCTAGCTGCAGATGAACCCAGTGGTGCTGGCCAAATCTGGGCCCACAAGCAGCCGTGGAGGCTTTGGCTGTTGGTGCACACTTCTGTGGCTGTAGACTCTTGGCCACAGGTATGCACACTTCAGTAAAGGCTGGTGATGGGAAATCAGGCTGGTGGCAGGCAGGTGCACAGCTGGAGGGGCTAGCCTCAGGTGTACACAGTGGTGGGGGTTAGTCACACGGGACAGGTTGGCATCTTGTACTTATGCAGCTACAGAAGCTTGGGGCTGGCTGCCAGTGTGGATCCTGGGATTTGGTGGGGATAGGGAGCCAGGGAGGGACTCGGGCATCTGGTGTTTATAAATGCAAATACCTGTGGGAGGAGAACTAGTGAAATCTGCAGGGGATCTGCAGTTGGTTGTGCTGGCCAGTGTTTTCTTCAATGGTGAAAGGTGCTGATTTCCTTTGCAGATCAGGTCACTGAGAACCAGGGTCGCTCCTACTACTTGGCTGATACTGGTAGCCCCTGCCTTTCTTCCTTATTGCTAGCCATCTCTCTATGTGTCAGCTTTGCTGATCTCTGGATGGGGTGAAACATATTCAGGTCCTTTGGGTGGTGCACCAAAAGACTTGGGAAGCCTTTTGCTCACCTTGATCTCCCTTTCCATGGAGGGGAACTCTTTCTGGATGGGGTACTGCCTCTTCGTACTGAGCAGTGCCAGCCTGGGGGATCAGGATGACGCAGACAAAATGAATCTGTTCTTCCTTCTCTTTTTCTATGGTTATTCTCCAGTTTTTTGTTCCATTGTGTTCTTGAAGTTTCTTAAGTAGACCCGGGAGCAATCCCAGAGCTATTTTTTGTTCATGGATAGTTGTCTAATTCTTCATGTTGTGAGGGAATGGAGATGCTAGGGTTTCCTATGTTGCCATCTTGGTGATGTCATTCCCTTTTTTCCTTTTTTCTTAATGTAGGCATTCATTACTATCAACTGACCTCTTAGAACTGCTTTTGTTGCATCCTATAAGTTTTAGTGTGTTGTGTTTCCATTTTAATTTGTTTCAGGATTTTTTTTTTTAATTGGAGCCCAACGTGGAGCTTGGACCCATGACCCTGAGATCAAGAATGTATATTCTTTTTATTTTTTTCTCTATAATGGTGTATTGACCATACCTAAGTTTATGCTAATGAGGTGACTCTTCACAGGCCCCTAGCCAACTTCGAGATGGGGGCTGGTCACAGGGGAATCACCTATGTGATTAGAGGGTCAGAACCCCCCAGGAGGGTAGGGAGCTGGAGAGTAAGTTCATCAATGGACATTGATTCAGTCAATTATTACTTAATGGATCCTCAATAAAACTCTTGAACAATGAGGTCTGGAGAACTGAGTTGGTGAAGACAATGTAGCGTGCTGAGGAGGGCCTGGAAGCACTGTGCCTCCAATCTCTTGCCCTATATACTTCATCATCTGGCTATTCATTTGCAATGA
Source organism: Callorhinus ursinus (assembly GCF_003265705.2). Lineage (NCBI taxonomy): Eukaryota > Metazoa > Chordata > Mammalia > Carnivora > Otariidae > Callorhinus > Callorhinus ursinus. The sequence continues at coordinate 621,297 of NW_027397147.1, forward strand.
ACTATGATTTTTTAATTTTTTTATTATTTTTTCATTTTATTTTTTTAAATTTCATTTAAATTCAATTAACATATAAAGTATTATTAGTTTTGGAGGTAGAGGTCAGTGATTCATCAATCTTATATAATACCCAGTGCTCATTACATCATGTGCCCTCCTTAATGTCCATCACCTAGTTACACTATCCCTCTACCTCGTTCTCTCCAGCAACCCTCAGTTTTTTTCCTATGTTTAAAAGTCTCTTATGGTTTGTCTCCCTCTCTGATTTCATCTGATTTTATTTTTTCTTCTCTTCCCCTATGCTCCTCCATTTTGTTTCTTAAATTCCACGTATGAGTGAGATCATATGATGATTGTCTTTCTCTGACTTATTTTGCCTAACATAATACCCTCTAGTTCTATCCACATCGTTTCACGTGGCAAGATTTCATTTTTTGAAGGCTGAGTAGTATTCCATTTTTTAGATTTATATATATAAAACATATTCCTTATCCATTCATCTGTCATTGGACATCTGGACTTTTTGCATAGTTTGGCTATTGTGGACATTGCTGCTGTGAACATTGGGATGCAGGTGCCCCTTTGGATCAATACATTTGTATCTTTGTGGTAAATACCCAGTAGTGCAATTGCTGGGTCATAGGGTAGCTCTATTTTCAACTTTTTGAGGAACCTCCATACTGTTTTCCAGAGTGGCTGCACCAGTTTGCATTCCCACCAACAGTGTAGGAGGGTTCCCCTTTCTCCACATCCTTGCCAACATCTGTCATTTCCTGACTTGTTAATTTTAGCCATTCTGACTGGTGTGAAGTGGTATCTCATTGAGGTTTTTATTTGTATTTCCCTGATGCCGAGTGATGTTGAGCATGTTTTCGTGTGTCTGTTGGCCATTTGGGTGTCTTCTTTGGAGAAATGTCTGTTCATGTCTTCTGCCCATTTCTCAATTGGATTATTTGTTCTTTGGGTGTTGAGTTTGATAAGTTCTTTATAGATTTTGGATACTAGCCCTTTATCTGATACATTTGCAAATATCTTGTCCCATTCTGTCAGTTGTCTTTTGGTTTTCTTGACTATTTCCTTTGCTGTGAAAAAACTTTTTATCTTGATGAAGTCCCAATAGTTCATTTTTGCCTTTGTTTCCCTTGCTTTTGGAGATGTGTCTAGCAAGAAGTTGCTGTGGCTGAGGTCACAAAGGTTGCTGTCTGTTTTCTTCTCTAGGATTTTGATGGATTGCTGTCTCACATTGAGGTCTTTCATCCATTTTGAGTCTATTTTTGTGTGTGGTGGAAGGAAATGGTCCAGTTTCATTCTGCATGTGGCTGTCCAATTTTCCCAGCACCATTTATTGAAGAGACTTTTTTCCATTGGATATTCTTTTCTGCTTTGTCAAAGATTTGTTGAACATAGAGCTGAGGGTCCATTTCTGGGCTCTCTATTCTGTTTCATTGATCCATGTGTCTGTTTTTGTGCCAGAACCATACTGTCTTGATGATTACAGTTTTGTAATTAAGCTTGAAGTCCAATATTGTGATGCCACCAGCTTTGATTTTCTTTTTCAACATTCCTTTGGCCATTTGGGGTCTTTTCTGGTTCCATACAAAGTTTAGGATTATTTGTTCCAGCTTTGTGAAAAAAGTTGATGGTATTTTGATAGGGATTGCATTGAATGTATAGATTGCTCTAGGTAGCATAGACATTTTAACTATTTCTTCTTCCAGTCCATGAGCATGGAAAGTTTTCCCATTTCTTTGTGCCTTCTTCAATTTATTTCATGAGTGCTCTATAGTTTTCTGAGTACAGATCCTTTGCCTCTTTGGTTAGGTTTATTCCTAGGTATCTTATCGTTTTGGGTGCAATTGTAGATGGGATCAACTCCTTATTTTCTCTTTTTTCTGTCTCATTGTTAGTGTATAGAGATGCAACTGATTTCTGTGCATTAATTTCATATCCTGCCACTTTGCTGAATTCCTGTATGACTTCTAGTAATTTTGGGGTGGAGTCTTTGGGTTTTCCATATAGAGTATCATGTCATCTATGAAGAGTGAGAGTTTGACTTCTTTGCTGATTCGGATGCCTTTTATTTCTTTTTTCTTGTCTGATTGCGTAGGCTAGGACTTTTAGTACTGTGCTGAACAACAATAGTGATAGTGGACATCCCTGCTGTGTTTCTGACCTTAGGGGAAAATCTCAGTTTTTCCCCATTGTGAATGATATTCACTGTGGGCTTTTCAATATGGCTTTTATGATATTGAGGTATGTTCCCTCTATCCCCACACTGTGAAGAGTTTTAATCAAGAAAGGATGCTGTACTTTGTCAAATGCTTTTTCTGCACTATTTAGGGGATCATATGGTTCTTATCCTTTCTTTTATTAATGTAGTGTATCACATTGATTGATTTGAAGATGTGCAACCGCCCTGGCAGCCCAGGAATAAATCCCACTTGTTCATGGTGAATAATCCTTATAATGTACCATTGGATCCTATTAGTATCATGTTGAGGATTTTGGATCCATGTTCATCAGGGATATTGGTCTGTAATTCTCCTTTTTGGTGGGGTCTTTGTCTGATTTTGGGATTGAGGTAATGCTGGCCTATAGAAAGAGTTTGGAAGTTTTCCTTCTATTTCTATTTTTTGAAACAACTTCAGAAGAATACGTATTAATTCTTCTTTAAATGTTTGGTAGAATTCCCCTGGGAAGCCATCTAGCCCTGGACTCTTGTTTGTTGGGAGATTTTTGTTGTTGTTGTTGTTGTTGGGAGATTTAAAAAAAAAGATTTTATTTATTTATTTGACAGAGAGAGAGAGCACGCACAAGCAGGGAAAGTGGGAGAGGGAGGAAAAGCAGGCTCCCCACTGAGCAGGGAGCCTGACTCAGGGCTTGAACCTAGGACCTAGGATCATGACCTGAGCCAAAGGCAGATGCTTAACTGACCTAGCCACCCAGGAGCCCCTGTTGGGAGATTTTTTATTACTTCTTCAATTTCCTTGCTGGTTATGGGTCTGTTCAGGTTTTCTATTTCTTTCTGGTTCAGTTTTGGTAGTTTATACATCTCCAGGAATGCATCCATTTCTTCCAGATTGCCTAATTTGTTGGCATATAGTTGCTCATAATATGTTCTTATAATTGCTCGTATTTCTTTGGTGTTGGGTGTGATCTCTCCTCTTCCATTCATGATTTTATTTATTTGGATTCTTTCTCTTTTCTTTTATAAGTCTGGCCAGGGGTTTAACAATCTTACTAATTCTTAAGAATCAGGTCCTAGTTTTGTTTTTTTGTTTTTTTTAATCTGTTCTACTGTTCTTTTGGTTTCTCTTTCATTCATTTCTGCTCTAATCTTTATTAATTTTTTTCTCTTGCTGGGCTTAGCCTTTATTTGCTGTTCTTTCTCCAGCTCCTTTAGGTTTATGGTTAGGTTATGTATTTGAGACCTTTCTTGTTTCTTGAGAAAGCCTTTATTGCTGTATACTTCCCTCTTAGGACTGCCATTGCTGCATCCCAAAGGTTTTGAACAGTTGTGTTTTAATTTTCATTTGTTTCCATGAATTTTTTTAATTCTTCTTTAATTTCCTGGTTGACCCCTTCATTCTTTAGTAGGATGCTCTTTAGCCTCCATGTATTTGAGTTCTTTCTAAATTTCCTCTTGTGACTGAGTTTGAGTTTCAAAGCATTGTTGTCTAAAAATATGCAGGGAATGATCCCAATCTTTTGGTACTGGTTGAACCTGATTTGTGACCCAGTACATGATATATTCTGGAGAATGTTCCATGTGCACTCAATAAGAATATGTATTCTCTTGGTTTAGGATGGAATGCTTTGAATATATCTGTGAAGTTCATCTGGTCAAGTGTGTCATTCAAAGCCCTTGTTTCCTTGTTGACCTTCTGCTAAGATGATCTCTCCATTGCAGTGAGGGGGCTGTTAAGGTCCCCTACTATTATTGTATTATTATTGATGTGTTTCTTTAATTTTGTTATTAATTGGTTTATGTAATTGGCTGCTCCCATGTTAGGGGCATAAATATTTATAAGTGTTAGATCTTCTTGTTGGATAGACCCTTTAATTATGAAATAGTGTCCTTCATCTCTTATTACAGTCTTTGGTTTAAAATCTAATTTGTCTAATATAAGGATTGCCACCCCAGCTTTCTTTTGATGTCCATTAGCAGGTGTCTTTGTGTCTAAAATGAGTCTCTTGCAGACAGCATATGGATGGGTCTTGCTTTTTTTTTAATTTTATTTTATTATGTTATGTTAGTCACCATACATTACATCATTAGTTTTGATGTAGTGTTCCATGATTCATTGTTTGAGGGGGGGTTCTCTGTGACTCCTGGACTTGAATGCCTGTTTCCTTCCCCAGATTAGGGAAGCTCTCTGGTATAATTTGCTCCAATATATCTTCTGCCTCTCTCTCTCTCTTTCTCTCTTTCCTCTTCTTCTGCATCCCAAAATTGTAAGGAAAGAAAAACTCACATGTATACAAAAATAAAACTAAATACAATGGAAGGAGAGAATGTAACTGTAAAAATGAAAATTTACAAACATTAAAAAAGAGTTGATAAAATAAGAAATTGGTTGAAAAAGAAAAGAAAAAAAATTAAAATGGAAAGACTAAAAAATCATGGGGAAAAAAACCATGAATTCCATTTCCCCTAGTGCTGGAGTTTTGCAGTTCTCTCTGATGGATAAACTTGGTCTTAGCTGGATGTTCTTGCAATCTTCTGGGAGTGGGCCTGTTGCGTTGATTCTCAGGTGTCTTTGCCTGGGTTGGAATTGCACCACCCTTGCCGGGGGCCAGGCTAAGGAAGTGGCTCTGGATTGCTCTATGTGGCTTTTGTTCCCTGAAGGCTTTCCATACCATTTTAAAGGATGAGAATGAAAATGGTGGCCTACCAGTCTCCAGCCCTGGAGCCAAGAGCTTGGAGCCCCACTCCTCAGTCGCCCTCAGGGAAAAGCAGTCAATCACTCCTGTCTCCTTGGTCTCCATCTGTACTCCGTGCTCACCTAACCTGTCACCGAGCATTTCTATCTCAGGCACATGACCCCATTAAAGTCTCCAAACCCTGCAGACTCCTGCAGTGTGCCCCCACAGTTCCTCCTGGGGGAGAAGGGGGGGTTCTCGCCAGGGTTCTGCCTCTCGCTGGGCCCCAGCTCTGAGAGCAGTCACCTGACCATGCTTTGGTTCATAGTATATGGCAACCCTGAGCTGAGAGCCTACTCCTGGGCTTGCTGATTGTAGCCAGCTTACCCCCTCTGATGCCTGGGAACTCTGCCACACTCAGGCACCCCCAGTCTTTCTGTAACCCCGAGGATCCTGAGACCACACTGTCCCACCTATGATTCTGCCCCAGTCTGCCACCTGAGTACCTTTCAGGCAGAGAAGTCCCTTGCTGGAGCAGACTTCTAACTAAAAGTTCTGATTTTGTGCTCCACTGCTGTATCACTTTCTGGTGCTGGCTTATGGAGTCTTCCCCCCCCCGCCCCCCGCAGTTTATCTTCTGATATATCACCTTGGGTTCACATCTCTGTACCTCCTACCTTGCAGAAAGTGGTCGTTTTTCTATTTGTAGAGTTGCAGCTATTCTTTTCTTTGATCTCTGGTTGAGTTCACAGATGTTCAGAATCTAGCTGAATTCCTGGGACCAGACAAAACTAAGGTCTTCTACTCCTCTGCCATATAGGACTAGCTTCCCCTCAATGAACTATAATTTTAAGTATAGCATATTCCTGCATTGTGTGAGTCATTCTAGTAAATTACTGAACTTGAGGAAGATTGTAGGAACCCCTGAGTTTGTAGGTAGCCTATATGAAGACCCTATTTGAGGCTAGTATCTAAAGTAGGGACAGGCAGTCTTGTGATACTGGGCTTTTAACCTGTGGGCTCTGTGCTAACTCTGGGTAATTTAGTGTCAGAACTGAACTGAATTATAGAACACCCATTTTGGGTGTGAAAGAATTGGGGAATTGGTTGTTGTTTGAAGAAACAAACAGAAGGATTGGTGTAAATCATTTTTTAGATGTTTGGTAGAATTCACTATTGAAGTCATCTGATCCTGGCCTTTTCTTTGCTGGCAGGTTTTTGATTACTGATTCAATCTTTTACTATAAGTCTATTTATATTTTCTACTTGTTCTTGAGTTGAATTGGTAGTTTGTGTGTTTTGAGTTTGTCATTTCATCTAGGTTATGAAATTTGTTGCCTATAATTGTTTATAGTATTCTTTTATCATCCTTTTTATTTTTGTAAGATTGGTAGTAGTATTCTTACTTTCTTTCCTTACTTTAGTAAGTTGAGTCTTTTTTTCTTATTTTGGTCAGTTAAGATGAAGGTTTGTCCATTTTGTTACTCTTAAGGAACCAGTGGTTGGTTTCTTTGATTCTCTTGTTTTTATATTCTCTATTTTATTTATCCACATTTTAATATTTATAATATCCTGCCTTTTGTCATCTGTGGTTTTAGTTTGCTCTTCTTGTTCTAGTTCTTTAAGTTGGAAGGCTAGGTTATTGATTTGAAATCATTATTGATTTGAAATGTGGGAGTTTATAGTTAAACTGCTTTCACTGCATCACATAAGTTTTAATATGTTTTATCTTTGTTTTCATTCATCTCAAAGTATTTTCTAATTTTCCTTGCGATTTCGTCTTTGACCCATTGGTTGTTTAATAATGTGTTGTTTATTTTCCACATATTTCGAATTTTCCAGATTTCCTTCTTTTACAGATCTCTAATTTCATTTCAGTGTGGTCACGTTCATGGGAGATTGGAAGATACTTTGTATAATTTCAGTCTTTTTAAATTTATTCAGACTTGTTTTTTTAGGGGGGTGGGTAGGGACAGAGTGAGAGGAAGAGAGAGAATCTTAAGCAGTTCCATGCTCAGTACAGGGGTCTATCTCATGACCCTGAGATCATGACCTGAGCTGAAATCAAGAGTCAGACACTCAACTGACTGAGCCACCCAGGTGCCCCTATTGAGATTTCTTTTGTGTCCTAATGGTCTGTTCTGGAAAATGTTCCTTGTGAACTTGAGAACAATATGTATTCTGTTATTATTGGGTAGATTTTTCTATATGTTAGTTCCAGATGGTTCATAGTGTTGTTTATAACTTCCATTTCATTACTGATCTTCTTCCTTGTTGTTCTATTCGTTATTGAAAGTGGGGCATTGAAGTCTCCAACTATTATTTTTGAGTTTTCTATTTCTTGCTTAATTCAATTCAGTCAATTTTTGCTTGATATGTTTTGGGGGCTCTGTTGTTAGTTTTGTATATGTTTCTAATTTTATGTCTTGATGAGATGATCTTTTAATCTGTATAAAATACACTTCTTTGTCTCTTTTCAAAAATTTTATCTTAATGTATGTTTTGTCTTTTATTAGTACAGTCATTCCTGCTCTTCTTTTGCTTACTGTTTTCATGGAATATCTTTTCCTGTCCTCTAACTTTCAATTAATGTATGCCTTTGGATCTAAAATGAGTTTCTTGTAGACAGCATATAATTGAATCATGCTTTTATATCCATTCTACCAATCTCTGCCTTTTAAATGGAGAATTCAATCCATTTACATTTGATGTAATTAATGATAAGGTAAGACTTCAGACATTTTTCTCTTCGTTTTCTTTATGTCTTATATCATTTTTGTTCCTCAATGACTCCATTACTGTCTTCTTGTTTGTAAGATATTTTCTAGTGTAACATTTTGATTCCTTTCTTGTTTCTTCTGCAATACATAGTTTAGTGATTTTTCTAGTGGTTGTCCTCTTGATTATATTTAACATCTTAGCTTCTAATAATCTAGATGAATTAATACTCACTTAATTTTAGCAGTATACAACAATTATGCTATTTATTGCTGCTCACCCCTTTATTATTGTCACAGATTGCATCTTTATACATTGTTTGCCAAAAAATATGAATTTGTATATTTTTATGCAGTTTTTTAAATTATATAAGAAAAATGAGCTACAGATCATTAATACTGGCTTTATATTTACATTGTAATCATTACTGGTTCTTTATTTCTCCATGTGAATTTAACTCAGTGTCTAGTGTCTTTTCTATTATATTTTATCCATTGCAATTTTGTATAATGTTTTAGTTGTTGCACTAGAGATTACAAAACACTTCTAGTCTATTTAGAATCAATATTTTATCAATTAAATTAGAATGTAGTTTTATGACCATATTGGTACTTTTATTACCTTTCCCCCTTCATACTCTTTTTGTCTCATATATTATGTCTTCCTTTATTGAACACTTCATCAACTCACCATATTCTTTGTTTTCAACAATCAAAATATTCTGAAGACTCAGGAAGAGAAAAATAACCTGTTTTGATTTGTCCAGATGTTTACCACTTCTGTTCCTCTTTCTTCATTTCTTATGTTCCAAGTTTCCTTCTGTTCTCATTTCCCTTCTCTCTGAAGAGCTTCCTTTCCTTATAGATCAGACTAGCTGTCAGTGGAGGCACTTAGTTTTCCTTCATTTGTGAATGTCTTTATTTCAACCTGCATTTCTGAAGAATTTCTTTGCTAAACATCGAATTACACCTTTTCTCTGCATTTTAAAAATGTTGGTCACTTCCTTCTGGCTTCCCTGATGGCAATCCGTTTTTCAGATCTTTGTCTCCTTATAGGTGATGTGTTGTTTTCCTCTGACTTTTTTTCAGGAGTTTTTTATTTGTCTTAAGTTTTTATCATTTTGATTTTTTATGATGTGTATTTGCTCAACTTTTTATATCCACAGGCTTGTGTCTTTTGCCACATTTGGGAGTTTGTAACCATTATTTCTTTAAATATGTTTTCAGCATCACACTCTTCTGTCTTTTGAGACTCTGATGAATTGTATGTTAGACTTTATGTTTGTTCTTCCACATAATCCCGAGGCTGTGTTCATTTTTTTCAATCTCCTCCTCCCCTGTTTTGTTCATATTAGATAGTTTCTACTGATCATGTTCACTGACTCTTTCCTCTGTCATCTTCATTCTGCTATTGAGTCTATCCAGTGAGTGTTTTATTTTGGTTACTTTTTTTTTTTTATTGTGTTATGTTAGTCAACATACAGTACATCATTAGTTTTTGATGTAGTGTTCCATGATTCATTGTTTTGGTTACTTTAAATTCTAAAATTCCTCTTTGATTTTTCCTTATATCTTCTATTTCTTCACTGATAGTTTTTACTTTAAATTTTGTTTCAAGACTGTAATTTCTCTCTTGAGCATTATAATAGTAGCTGCTTTAAAGGCTTTTTTTCAGGTAGTTCCAACATCTATGCCATGTCACCATTGCTATCTGTTGATTGTCTTTTCCTGTGCAACCTGAGACTTGTGGTTTCTTGTATGCTGAATAATTTTGGATTACATTCTGGACTTTTGTGTATTGAACTATGAGACTCTGGGTTCTGTTTTAAATCCTATGGGGAATATTGATAGTTTGGTTTAGCAGGCAACTGACCTGTTACAGGGTTGCCAGATTTAGCAAATAAAATACAGAACACCCAGTTAAATATGAATTTCAGATAAAGTATGGATATTTTAGTATAAGTATGTCCCCCCAATATATTTGTTATTTTTCTGAAATTCAAATTTAATTGAACATCTTGTATTTTATCTGGCAACCCTACTTGGTTAGGTTTAAGCTGCAAGTTCCAACCTACCTCTGTGGGCTGTGGTTGCAACGTCAATTCAGTTTTCTTTAATTTGTTATTTTTTATTTGAAAAAATTGACAGTGGTTTCAGGCACAGGAACAATATAAGTAATGTTTCTTAGGACATGTTAAACCATACTATAAGACTTTGGGATATGATGCAAGTTTTATTTATTTATTTATTTATTTATTTATTTATTTATTATTGAAGTGTAGTTGATACACAATGTTACATTAGTTTCAGATGTACAACATAGTGATTCAACAACACTGTGCTCACTATAAGCATAGTTATCACTTGTCAGTATATAACACTATTACAATGCCATTGACTGTTCCCCATGTTGTTCCTTTCATCCCTGTGACTTATTCATTCCATAACTGGAAACCTGTACCTCCCACTCCCCATCACCCACTTTTGCCCATTTCCCCAGCCTCCTCCCCTCTGGCAAGCATCAATTTGTTCTCCATATTTATGGGTCTGTTTCTGCTTTGTTTTGTTTTTTCGATTCCACATACAAGTGAAATCACATGGTATTTGTCTTTCTCTTTCTGACAGACACATTCCACTTAGCATAATTTCCTCTAGGTCCATCCGTGTTGTCACCGTCAGTTCAGTTTTTTTTAAAACTGTGCTGTTCTATCTGGATCTCCCTGGATCTCAGTCTTACAGCTCACTGATCAAAGTGATTAGCATGCTAACTGGGATGAGATCAATTTATGCTCAGACCAAGGCTGAGCTCCTCCTATTCCTCTGTCTCTCCTATACCTTTAGGTTCTCTGAGGCAGTCTTCATCTTGGTCTTCTGGCCAGAAACTACCCTTTACCATGGGTGCTTGCCACTCAAAGTTCAGAAGCACTTGAGGTGCTCCTCCTTACTGCATTCCCTGGTTACTCTTTATGGTTCACTCACTGAAAGGACGTGACACCTCTTAGTACTAATGCAATACACACCACATCCTTCTCTCCCCTTAGTATGTCTTGAAGTCCAGTTCTGATTTTGAAAGCCCTATGAGACTGTTAAAAGTGGTGCATACAAAAGAAATTCTGGTGCATGCTGCAATATGGGTAAACTTTGAAGATATTTTATGCTGAGTGAAATAAGCCAGTCACAAAAGGACAAATACTGTCACAATGAAGTGACACCTATATGAGGTACCCAAAGGAGTCAAAGTCGTAGATACAGAAAGTGGAGTGGTGGTTGCCAGTGACTGGGGGGAGGAAGGAATAGAGAGTGATTGTTTAATGGCCATGGATTTTTAGCTTGGGAAGATGAAAAAATTTCTGGGGATGGATAATGGTGATGGTTGCACAACAGCATGAATGTGATTGGTGCCACTGAACTGTACAACTAAAAATGGTTAAAGTGGCAAATTTTATGTTGTTATATTTTATCACAATTTTGCCACCCTCTCCATAGTAGTAGCAAATCACCCCAGGGAATACCTTGTTAGGTAAGTACTGTGATTTTTCTGATTTTACAGATGATAAGGAGCTATAGGTTAATTATTTTGCTCAAAATTTTACAGCTTGTGAGAGTGTTAGGATTTGAACTCAAACAGCCCTACTTTAGATGCTGGGTTTCTCAATTACTATACTCTACTGTTCACACCATGAGGAAAGGATTACAGTCATTTTGAATACTCCTAATGCCTAGCATAGAATATGGCACAGAGTAGATATTAAATAGGAAATTTTCAGAATTATAATTTGTAGGAATTTATCTGAGAGCCTATCAGAATAATAATTGACATTCCAGATTTACAGTTTACATCTTTCTTTGCAAATGTGGGGCTGCAACCTATTACATTTTGCATCTCTATCATCTAATACTTTCATACATATTAGAAGACCATCAGATGTGGATATAATGAATTAATATAAAAATAAGAGAAGACAAGTATTTATTTCAAGTAGTTATCTTTCAGGATTGATAAAAAGAGTAAAACAATGAAGTAATCCTTTCACTTGACTAAATGTAACATTTTTGCCAGGTGATGTAAGTTTTTGAAATGTTTACTTCCTTCTTAGAGCTGAAATTCCATTCCTTTCGATAAAATGGATTTGTTGTGGCTCAACCAATTTGCGGTCCTCCTCTGGAAAAATTTCGTTTTAAAGGTAAGTGGAGGTGTCTGTGGGAAATGGTTGTAAAGGCTAATGAACCTGAAGGGGAGAACTTTAAATAGCTTTTTCCCTCATTTTAGTGTATGGGTTTTTGTTTTGTTTTGTTTTGTTTTTGTCCCTTTCGTTCCATGGCTTAAGGGAGCAATTCTAACTCTGAAGAGTACCCATGGGATAAATCAAGAGAATAGATAATGAAATGTGGCAAAAGGTGAAAACGACAGGCTAGTGAGCCATTCGTATTGTAGAACGGAGCTGAATAATATGTTTAAATTGTATACATGTGTATGCACTCGTAGATTCACACACACACACATATACACAGACTCTTAATTATCACAGTCCCTTTGTTTCTTTGCAGAAAAGGAAGATAATTTCTTTAATTGTGGAAATCTTCATGACGGTCTTCTTCTCTCTACTGATTTTGCTTCATCGCAGAAATATAAAGAAGACATTTCAGAATGTTACTATTTTCAGGCCTGTTCCTTTGATGACCCTGCCTGATTTCTTCTTTAATAGGAGCTATGTATATGAATTAGCTTATGTGCCTTCTAAAAGTGTTGTGGTAAAAAATATTACTGAGATGGTGAAAGAGACGTTAAATACCAATTTTTCAGGTTAGAAATTGTGATGTCTAAAATGTTTTTTGTAGGGCGCCTGGGTGGCTCAGTTGGTTAGGCGGCTGCCTTCGGCTCAGGTCATGATCCCAGGGTCCTGAGATCAAGCCCCGCATCGGGCTCCCTGCTCAGCGGGGAGCCTGCTTCTCTCTTTTCCTCTGCTGCTCCCCCTGCTGGTGCGCGCTCTCTCTGTCGGATAAATAAATAAAAATCTAAAAAAAAAAATTTTTTTTTGTTGCATAATTATTAGTTTGTTTTTGAAGAGACATACTTCAGTGACCATAAACTTGTGTATTAATCTCCTGAATATAACATTATGAGCTCTGTAACATAATATCAAACATATTCTTGGCATAATCATAAACAAAATACACTACTTAAAATTAGATGATGGAATTATGTAATTGTAAATCCTCTTTGTCTCTGACTGTGTTCTTAAATTAGGGTGAGCACCTGATAGCATGCCAAAGGGACACAGAACCTCAGGATGACTTGAGTAGTTTCTTTTTGGATGCATGCATAAACTCTACCTCGAGATCATTAATTTTAAACATTTTAATGAAAATATTAAGTGTGATATGTGAATGCATTTGAAAAGAAGAGTAAAGCAGCGTAGAATTATACCAAAACAATCCTTATCTCCTTATACTCGCCTGCCTCTGCATCCACTTTCTCTTCTCTGTCTCCAATGTTAAAAACACTGTCAGAATTTTGGTAAGCATCTCTCCCATCTTGTCTCATGCTTTTACACATGTGTGTGGGTTTGTTCTGTTATATACTCATACAGTCATGTTTTTTTCCCCTCATTTTAAGGGCAGGGCTTTGAGATGGGAGGGGAGGCTAGATGCTATTTACTTTGCCATCTTAAAAACCATCTTTAAAAAACAAAATGTTACATTGTATAACTTAATGCAAAATTCATAGAAACCACAAATCTCCAAAGAACATTAGTGCTTGTGATGGGCTGAAAGTTACCTTTTAAGTATCCCTTTATGTGGAGGTGGAGGACAGAGGACTGTTAGGGGAAAGTCTAAGAAGCATTGTTATTTTGTCCTATTGCAAGCCCTCATGAGAAAGTGTGTCTGAAGACTGCAGTAGAGATCTGATGGGTTGAAAGTCTATGGCGGCATTTGTTAATGTCTAATATAGTAAAGTGCTCATTTAAAGGGAAGGAAGCTGAGAGATTTTCCTTCTCTTGATTGGGCCTGATTACCTTGTTATAGTTTCTGTGGAACCAACTCTAGCAAAATAGCTCAGTGGATATGAGAGGATATGTGTAAAAGCCTTCATTTGGAAAGCTCCCATATTCAGATTTTAGTGCTAGTCTGAAGAATTATAACTTTTTAAAACAACTAGTCACTAGAAGCTTTTATTTCTTTTTTATTTTTTTAGGATTTTATTTATTTATTTGAGAGAGAGGGAGAGAGCATTCATGGGCAAGTAGGGGGAGGGGCAGAGGGAGAAGCAGACTCCCAGGACCCCAGGATCGTGACCTGAGCCGAAGGCAGACACTTAACTGACTGAGCCACCCAGGTGCCTCTAGAAGCTTTAATATACCACCAATTCAAGTTCAGATAGTATAGTATCTGAATAGCATAGTATAGTGTATCTACTATTAGTATAATTGTGATTAGAAAGCTGGTGTTCGGTAAGACTTTGATGTTGGTGTTTGATAGCTTGGTTTAATCAACACATAGTAATAATGTCTGTTAAAATCTGTGGTAAAGAATTCTTCAGGATTATATAGTGCTGTACTTTGAGCACAATGATCTGGAAGGGCCCCTATCCACACACACATAGTTGATTTTGAAAAATTTCAAACCTATGGAGAAAATGCAAATATGCTACAATTTACCAAGTAACATTTGCCACATTTACTTTTTTATTCACCCTCTATACACACACATATATATGTACATATATAATATGTATGTTAAGTATGTAAAACTAAAAGAATGTATATAAAATTACTGGATTTTTTTTTTGGCTGAACCATTGAGAATAAGTTGCATTCATCATGACACATCACCTTCAAATGCTACATGTATCTCCTAATAAGGACATTCTCCAATATAACCTTTACAATTATTATATCCAAGAATTTTAAAATTGATACAATGATGTTATCTAATATACAGTCAATATTTATATTTTCCTAATTGTCCTAATGAGGTTCTTTAGAGCTTTTTTTTTCTTTTTCGTAATCCAGGAGCCAGTTAGAGATTTTTTTTAAGATTTGTTTATATATTTATTTATTTATTTAGAGAGCATGCACCAGTGAGTGTAGTTGGGGGAGGAACAGAGGGAAAGAGAGAATCTCAAGCTGATTCCACTTCTCAAGTGCAGAGCCTGACTCGGGGCCTGATCCCAGGACTCTGAGATCATGACCTGAGCTGAAACCAAGAGTTTGACACCCAACTGACTGAGCTACGCAGGCACCCCCCAGTTAGAGATTTTTAAATATTCATTGGGGTTGACAAACTTCTTTGTAAAGGGCCAGATAGTAAATATATTAGGTTTTATGGGCTATATAAGTTTCTATCAAATATCCTTTTTTTTTTTTTAAGAGCACTTTAGAGATGTAAAGAACATCCATAGCTCATAGGCCCATACCAAAACAGACTGTGGGGTAGATTTGACCTGCACAGGACCATAATTTGCTGACCTCTGGCTTAGGATACTTTCTTAGACTGCTTTTTTTTTTTATTACGTTAATCACCATACATTACATCTCAGACTGCTTTTGTTTTTGTTGTTTTGTCTTTAATAACATTGATAGTTTTAAAAGACTAGGCCAATTATTTTGCACAAGGCTTCTTAATTTGTATTTGTATGATTGTTTCCTTACATTTAGTTTCAATTTGATCATTTGTGTTGAAAATATTACATCTTTCTTATAAGATCTTCTTAGTGAATCACTTTTGGAAGCATATTTCCAGTTTGTTCCTCAATTGGTGATATCATGCTTGCTCATTTTAGTCAGATGGATTTCCACCAGACTTTCTATTGTCAAGGCAGTTTTCCTCTTTGTAGTTTATAAGGAATCTGTCATTCTAAGAGCACTTTCAGCACCCTAGAAGCTTCCTTTGTGCCACGTGGCAGTTATGACTCCCCCAAATTTAACTACTATTTTAACATCTAACACCATAGTTAGTTTTGCCTGCTTTTCACCTTATGTAAATTGGAGCTATTCACTATTGTCCCATTATAGCATTCTGGGTTATATACGGTACATATTATATAGTTTTTATGTGTGTGTTTTTACTTAGCATTATATTTGTAAGAGTCATCCAAATTGTTGTATGAGATCATAAATCACTAATTTTCTTTATAGTATCCCATTATATTAATATTATGCAATCTGTTTATCTGTTTGTTTTTGATGAACATTTGGGTAGATTCCAGATTTTAGCTATTATGAGTAGTGTTGTTATGAACATTTTTATAAGAACCTTTTGATGAACATATATACACCTTTCTGTTTGGTATATAGCTAGGAGTGAAATTGTTGGGTCATGAGGGATGTAACTAGATTTACAGAGACGTATGAGAGTTTCAGTTCCATATCTTCACCAACACTTGATATGTTCTATCTTTTGACAGGAAGTAACTGATAAAGACATTCTTGTCTTGTTCCCTGTCTCTGGAGAAAATTTTTCAATATTTTGCCATTGAGCAACATATTTATTATATGTTATTTGTAGATGTTCTTTATCAGGTTTAGATAGCTTCTTTCTATTCTTAGTTTGCTAAGAATTTTTTTAAAACCAGGAATTAGTGTTAAATTTTGTCAAATGCCTTTTCTCTATCTATTGAGATGGTGATTTTTCTTATTTTTGTTAATATAATGATTTTTCAACTATTAAATCATCCATCCATTTACTTGGGTTTATTCTATGGATTTTATTTGCTAACATTTTGTTAAGAAATTTTACATACATGTTTAAAACTTTATTTTTAAAATTTTATTTATTTATTTGAGAGAGAGAGAGCAAGAGAGAGACAGCATGAATGGGATGAGGGGCAGAGGTTGAGAAGCAGACTCTTCCCTGAGCAGGGAGCCTGATGTGGGACTCAAACCCAGGACTCCAGGATCGTGACCTGAGCCAAAGGCAGACACTTAACCAACTGAGCCACCCAGGCAGCTCAAGACTTTAGTCTATTTTGTGTTCTTTGTTCCATGAGTTGTTGAGAGTATACTGCCTAATTTCCATGCAGTTGGAATTTTTCTAGTTATATTTTTGTTATTGGATTTAGCTTGATTGCATTGTGTAGAGAACATATTCTGAGTGATGTAATCATTTGATGATGATGATTTTTGATCCTAAAATTGTCCCAGACTTAGCCAGTGGGGTTTTTTTTTTTTAAAGCAATGTCCTTTTGATGTATGTTTGTCAGCTTTTGAGCACTTTCACTTTCTAACAGAACTAGCTGTTCAGGCTGAACACATTGTACTTTCTCTGCCCCAGAACTAGATTCAACCAATGGAGCTGTCTTAATTCCTCTTTTTTTAGGGATGGTATTAAGAAACTAAGAGGTGGGAAAAATAAGACACAGAGAGAGAGAGAAACAAAACCCTTCCCTTGCTACCAGTTTCCCTTCCTGAAGGCACCAGTAGGGAGGTCACCACTTAACCCTCCACTTATAAGTGGGTCAGAATTGGCCTCCTGTTTCCTTCTCCCCTCAGGGCCTGATGGATCTTCGTAAATGTGCTCAGGGTGTCTGTCTCCCCACAATAAAACATAGGGAAAAACAAGTACTAGGTGTACCTATTACTACTGGGGTGTCTTTGCGTCTAGACTCTTTTAGTAGGATTTTTTTTAAATCATGATTTTATGTTGATACTCTCAATGCCAGCCCAACAATATAGGCCTCTTGTTTTTCTTCTCCCATTGTATATTTGTACCTCCTTTCTCTCTCAGAGCCCTAGATCCTAGCAGCATCAATGTACTCATTTGCCCAATCTTATAGAAAAGTATTTCTGAATTACTTACATTATGTACTACTGCCCTAACACACTTAACACCATTTCTTTGCCATTCTTTTTCTTCCTAGACTATATTCAACTAGGGGTATATGTCAACATACTGTGCCTAAAATTCACTTGGGTTAATTCTTTTTCTTCTTGTGGTTGTTATTAATTTAATATCTATTTAGGATTCACTTATATTCTTATTAAGTTTTAGTAATTATACCCCTCTGTGTTGATTTAATTTTTTTTGAGTATGTAAAAGATCAACAATAAACAAAAGTCAAACCTGTATTAAAATGTATAATTAGATAACTGACATTGCCTCCACAATCACTTCTAACCTGTTCTCATCCACCCTCCCACCCATAGGTAACCAATACTGTTAGTGCCTGATTTATTCTTTTTGTGTTTCTTTTGGTATAAATACTGTTTCTACATGTATGCATGTATTTCTGGGTATGTGTGTGAATCTGTGTGTGTGTGTCTATATATTTTTCTCTATATATTTCTTATACTCCTTTCTTAGACAAGAGCATACTATATACAGTCTTCTATAGTTTGGTTTTTCTTTCTGGTAATACAGTGGGATGAAACTCATCTTTTTTTTTAAAGTAGGCTCCTCACCCAGAGTGGAGCACATGCAGGGCTTGAACTCACAACCCTGAGATCAGGACCTAAGCTGAGATCAAGAGTCGGACGCTTAACCAGCTGAGCCACCCAGATGCCCCAAAAGCTCATCTTTTAATACACCTTGTTATTCACCCATTGTGTTTCCATATAAATTTTAGAATTGGCTTGTAATTTTTCATAAAAATTGTTTGGATTTTTTTGAAATATTTTATGTTATTAGCCAGTTTTATTTTTATTTTATTTATGATTGACATAAAAACTGTGTATATTTAGGTCATATCAAATGGTGTTTTGATATACATATACCTTGATTATCACAACCAAGCTAATTAACATATCCATCAGCTCACATAGTTACCAGTTTTTGTGGTGAGAACTCTTGAGATCTATTCTAGAAGATTGATATTTTATTATGTTTTGTTTTATTTAAATCCAAGTTAGTTAACAAATGTTTGGATTTTTACTAGAATTACATCGACTCTTATGTAGTCAACTTTTACAGAAGAGACATCTTTACAGTAGGGCTCTTTGCACATGTTATGTAACTTTGTTTTAAAAATCTTATTTCTCGGGGCACCTGGGTGGCTCAGTCGTTAGGTGTCTGCCTTCGCCTCAGGTCATGATCCCAGGGTCCTGGGGTCGAGCCCCCATCGGGCTCCCTGCTCAGCAGGAAGCCTGCTTCTCCCTCTCCCACTCCCCCTGCTTGTGTTCCTTCTCTTGCTGTCTCTCTCTCGCTGTCAAATAAAATCTTCAAAAACAAAACAAAAAAAATCTTATTTCTGTCCATAATTATTTATATTTTCTTATAGAGAGGCTATCAAAGACTTTAATAATCTGTTTACATTGGAAATATTTTAATTCTTAAGAAAAAGCTTTAGCTTTAGTCATTTAAGTTACCTGTATGTGTGTGGTTGTGTGTGTGTTGTTTTGAGAGTGTGTTTTTTAAAATTTCATACAGATTAATTTGTGAATAAGAAAAGTAACCACTACTTTTATTTATTTTATTTAAAAATTTTTAGTTTAAATTCTACAATTGTTGGGGCGCCTGGGTGGCTCAGTCATTAAGCGTCTGCCTTCGCCTCAGGTCATGATCCCAGGGTCCTGGGATCGAGCCCCACATCGGGCTCCCTGCTCCGCGGGAGGCCTGCTTCTCCCTCTCCCACTCCCCCTGCTTGTGTTCCCTCTCTCGCTGTGTCTCTCTGTCAAATAAATAAAATCTTTAAAAAAAAATTCTACAGTTGTTTTCTAGAATACAATTTATTCTGCAATTATTTTTTGAAATATACCTTCAACAGTAATAATTTTGACACTTCCTTCCACATTTTTTTAATCACTAGGTTTCAAACTACAATTGAAAAGTTCCCTTGTCACAGTTAACCTTAATATACAGTTATTGTGATGATTAAATATTGTTTATAATGTGTTCCAACTTTTATAAAACACAAGAATTTTTGTGCACCCCAGATATCCATTAGGTCAGCTGTAATGTCAGTGTTTGAGTAATAATGTTTTAAAATGTACTGTGTTATGACAGGATTATGGTATTCATGGTACAGATAGGGATAATCATTAGACATTTTCCATTTATGTGTTGACTTACTGAGATTTTTCTCTCTGCAGTTCAAGGCTTTTCTTCAGAAGCACAGTTTGAAAAGTACATTGTGTATGAAAAGAAGCCTATGGTTCATGTGCTGGCTGCTATTGTATTTGATCATGACTTCAAAAACAGCGATGATGGTTTGCCACTTAAAGTAAGAAATTTTTGTCTAAAGGCTTTATATGTTAGGTTTCAGAGATTTAATGAGATATAGGTAACCTCCCCATTTTATAAATGGGAATAATTGTAAGTTGCCCAAGATCCTAACTACTAGTATATAAAGAACAGGGATTTGAATCTTGTGCCAACTTATTTTAAAAATATTTATTTATTTGTCAGAGAGAGAGAACATAAGCAGAAGGAGCAGTCGACAGAGGGAGAGGGAGGATCCCACTGAGCAAGGAGCCTGATGCGGGACTCGATCCCAGGACCCTGGGATCATGATCTGAGCTGAAGGCAGCTGCTTAACCGACTGAGCCACCCAGGCATCCCTGTGCCAACTTATTTTAATACCTGTGCTTTTAATCATTACATTATACTGATGTATACTGGTGAATAATGTGAGGAGAAAACTGTTATCTGCTACCTTATGGTATATATTCAGAAAATAGAGTAACAGGAACTTTAGTAAGGATATTCACTTTACTAATCTCCCTGGCCAGGCAGATGCTTCCAGTCTTGCAAATGGTGGTTAAGAAAATAACAGTGTAGCTAGGTAAAAAAGATGGGTATCAATGTCTGTTCCCTGTTTAAATACCTTCTGGAGTTTCAGATAGTGCATATCTGTAATATGATATTTAAACTTTTTAATGAGCTAATTTTAAGTGTAATTGCCATTCTAACTTTGTATCTGAAGTGACTTTTATAACAAAGCTATTATTACATGAAAGTTAAAAGCAAAAACACCTCACAAGGAGTTTTTATGATGCCCTCTTATTAGAACAGGCCACCTGCTGCTTATTTTTGCTTTGGTGAATGCCTCCTTTTTTGTACTTTGTATCATGTTTTAATGTATTTGTTTTATGTCTCCAAAGAGGTAATTGGAGGTAATCTTTAACTTTCAGAATTCTTGATTATCACTGGTGGTGTGAATGGAAGCTTCTGTAACCCCACCAGTAACTCATTTGGAGTTCCTTGAAATGTTAAAGTTTGGCCTTTCAATAAAAGGCATGTATATATATACACCAACAGAGGTCCCAACGTGAAAGACTTCTTTCTTTTGTGTGAATTACCTAATTTCTCTTCTAAATCTCTAGTATCAGCTTTTAGGGTTTTCCAGGTTGTGTCAGAATTAGGACAGACCCCAAGGAAGACTCAGATAACATCCCTCAAGGAGAGAAAATGGATAGTGTTGGCACTTTGGTAACTTGGTGTATCTCCTTAGCACATGTTAGAGATGAGCCGCCTAGAGTTGAGGGAAATGATCAAACTATAGTATTTATGCACAGAGCCCGATCCTATTGAGGATCCAAGTGTTTGCTAATAGAAGGAAGGAAAGAGAAAGGAAAATCACTGGCAGGACAGTAGGTCACCTTTCTTTCTCTTCCGTCCTCTCTTCACTTTCCCCAGCTATGCCTACTTTACACTAATTACTGCCTCAAAAGCATATGCTGATGGTGATACAGGTTCATTGGTATATGTAGAGCCTCTGGCTCAAATGTCAAATAACTTTGGTGCAGTACAAGCTTCGTTTTTGTTGACAGTTCACTGTGTCTAGCATTAGAATGGATACCTGACAAGATTTTCCCCAGGTGCCTGCTCTCTTTTTCCACAATTTATCAAACGAAACTTCTTACCTGTTTTCTGAGTCCATGACCGCCTGTACTCTCCCTGCACCAAAACCAACTCTTCTGGAACTTAGCTGATTTTCCTGGGCAAGACCTATCTCTACCATAGATAGCACAGTGATCCACTAGGAATGCAGAAAAGACCATGTCACTGTGCTGCATAAAAAGTTCCAGGGATTTTCTGAAGAGCCCTTCAGCCTCGTGTTGCCTCTTCTTTCTTCGAACTTCATGCTCTAGCAGTCTCGAACCAGTAGTAGTTGTATGTCCTGTGTGGTCTCTTGCTTCTCTGCCTTTGATCTCTTGCTTCTCTTTCCTTTTGATGCTCTGCCTGTCCTTTTTCTGGGGTAACTCTTACTAGTAATTTCTATAAAACTCTTGCTGTAACTACCTATGCAAAGTCTTCCCTTCTCTCTTCTGTGCTCCCTGAACACCTCGTTAGTTCCTCGAGTTCAAGAATTGTATATTAATAATACTTAAGCATGCTGTAGCTACTTAAAATGTTGCTTTTGAATTACTGAATTATGTGAATGTTTGCCCAGACATGGTGCACCTGCCTGTTGCTTCTCACCCCACTGACTTCTCTTTTCTGCCTCTACTGACCCTGGGCAACTGTAGCCTCTTGCTTTGTCAGGCTACTCAGATCTACCATAACTTACCCTGAAGTTGGCTCAGCTCTCTAGATACATCATTTTCTTTTCATGTAATATCTAAAATATGCAGCATTCTACATTTAAATTTTATTATCCCTACTCTTATTATATCTGGGCTTTTTCCTTTTCTGTTATTCACTTGTTGAAGAGAGAGACAATCTTTACCATAATTGCCTAACATAATAGGAAGGAAAAGTAATAGAACTGTTTGAGGTCTCACCGAGTTAGGCAAGCCAGTTGTGGAGATAGAAAAATACATTTGTAATGATCAAGGTAGCACTGTTGGTGTCTTTGTAACTCAGAGACAAAATGCCTGAAGATGATAGAACAGAGATGTAAATTTAATTGATTTCTAACTTTGACTATGATTATGGCACATGAGGCTTGCTGTTTGTCCCTTGTGTCAGTGGTACTGTCATTTATCATTTAGAATCCTGAATTGCTCACTCTGTCCTCCAAACACAAATTTTAGCTTCGTATTTTCTTTTCCTTTCACTGCTCTTACTTGCTTTTTATTTATTTTATTTTATTTTTTTAGAAGATTTTATTTATTCATGAGAGAGAGAGAGAGGCAGAGGGAGAAGCAGGCTCCCAAGGAGCAGGGAGCCTGATGCGGGACTCGATCCCAGGACTCTGGGACCATGACCTGAGCCGAAGGCAGACGCTTAACCATCTGAGCCACCCAGGCGCCCTCTTACTTGCTTTTTAGTGTTCATTGGTCTTACATGTTGTTTGTTTTCTATTGTTTATTCTAGGTAAAATATCATCTGCGTTTTGGTGCAGGTACTGAGAAATCTTCAAATTTACTAAGCTCCTTAAAAGATACTGGATGGAATACACATCTTCTCTTTCCAGAGATACCTTCTCTAGGACCCAGGAACCTAGTTGATGATGATGGAGGAGATCCTGGTGAGCAGTCCTCCAGCCTACTTACATTAATATTTTGTTTGCAAGCTAGTAGTCATATCAACATGTATGGATCATTTTTTTCTATGAGTGAAAAGTTTATTCATTGTGGCAGTACATTTTTAAATTTGAGTTTTTATTGTAGAAACAAGCATATAGAAAACCTTATGCATTTGAAAAATATCTTCCTAAAACTGTAGATCATTTCCTGAACGTTATCAGTGTGTATCCTTGCATTTATATAGTCTTAGTTAGTAAAAGTTGGCTCTGCTGACTTAATAGACACATTTTCATAAACTAACATTGCCTACATATTTATGGTTCTAAATTGTTTTTTTTTTTAATTTAAATTTTGGTTAGTTAACAGAGTGCAATATTGGTTTCTGGAGTAGAATTCAGTGATTCATCACTTACATACAATACCCAGTGCTCATCACAGCAAGTGCCTTCTTTAATACCCGTTACCCATCTAGCTCATCCCCCACTCACCTCCCTCCATTTGTTCTCTATCCTTAAGAGTCTTATATGGCTTGTTTCCCTCTCTCTCTTTTTTCTTTTCCCCCTTCCCATATGTTCATCTGTTTTCTTTCTTAAATTCCACATGTGTGAGATCTTATGGTATTTATCTTTCTTTGACTGACTTACTTCACTTAGCATAATATACACTAGTTCCCATCCATGTCATTGCAAAAAGCAAGATTTCATTCTTTTTGATGGCTGGGTAATATTATATATACCACATCTTCTTTATCCATTCATCAGTCCATGGACATTTGGGCTCTCTCCATAGTTTGGCTATTGTTGATAATGCTTCTATAAACATATGGGTGCATGTACCCCTTCAATCTGTATTTTTTTATCTTTTGGGTAAATGCCTACTAGTGCAATTGCTGGATCATAGAGTAGTTCTGTTTTTAACTT
This sequence comes from Callorhinus ursinus, assembly GCF_003265705.2. Classification (NCBI taxonomy): domain Eukaryota; kingdom Metazoa; phylum Chordata; class Mammalia; order Carnivora; family Otariidae; genus Callorhinus; species Callorhinus ursinus. The sequence continues at coordinate 645,144 of NW_027397147.1, forward strand.
TTTGAGGAACTTCCAAACTGTTCTCCAGAGTGGCCACACCAGTTTGCATTCCCACCAACAATGCAAGAGGGTCCCTCTTTCTCCCTATTCTCGCCAACAGCAGTTGTTTCTTGCATTGTTAATTTTAGCCCTCCTGAAGGTGTGAGGTGATATCCCATTGTGGTTTTGATTTGCATTTCCCTGATGCTGAATAGACGTTGAGCATCTTTTCATGTGCCTGTTAGCCATCTGGATGTCTTCCTTGGAAAAGTGTCCATTCATGTCTTCTGCCCATTTCCTAACTGGATTATTTGGGGTTTTTGGGTGTTGAGTTTGGGAAGTTCTTTATAGATTTTGGATGCTAACCCTTTATCTGATATGTCATTTGCAATATCTTCTCCCATTTTGTAGGCTGCTTTTAGTTTTAGTTGATAAAAAGCAAAAGCTTTTTATCCTGATGAAGTCCCAATAGTTCATTTTTGCTTTTGTTTCCCTTCCTCCAGCAATGTGTTTATTAATAAATTGCTACTGCCGAGGTCTAAGAGGTTTCTGCCCATGTTCTCCTCTAGGATTTTGATGGTTTCCTATCTCACATTGAAGTCTTTGATCCATTTTGAATTTATTTTTGTGTATTGTGTAAGAAAGTGGTCCGGTTTCATTCTTCTGCATGTTGTCCAGTTTTCCCAACCCTATTTTTTGAAGACACTTTCTTTTTTCCACTGGATATTCTTTCCTGCTTTGTCAAAGATTAGTTAACCAGAGAGCTGAGGGTCCATTTCTGGGTTCTCTATTCTGTTCCATTGATCTTTGTATCTGTTTTTGTGCCAGTACCATATTGTCTTGATGACTACAGCTTTGTAAGACAGCTTGAAATCCAGAATCCTGGTACCTCCAGTTTTTTTTTAAAAGATTTTATTCATTTATTTGACAAAGAGAGACACAGCGAGAGAAGGGAACACAAGCAGGGGGAGTGGGAGAGGGAGAAGCAGCCTTACCGCTGAGCAGGGAGCCTGATGCAGAGCTCGATCCCAGGACCCTGGGACCACGACCTGAGCCAAAGGCAGACGCTCAACAACTGAGCCACCCAGGCGCCCCCTGATACCTCCAGTTTTGTTTTTCTTTTTCACAATTGCTTTGACTATTTGGGGTCTTTTGTGGTTCCATACAAATTTTAGGATTGTTCTAGGTCTGTGAAAAATGCTGGTGGTATTTTGATAGGGATTGCATTAAAATGTATAGATTGCTTTGGGTAGTATAGACATTTTAACAATATGTGTTCTTCTAGTCCATGAGCATGGAATGCTTTTCCATTTCTTTGTGTTCTTTTCAATTTCTTTCATAAGTGTTTTGTAGTTTTCAGAGTACAGATCTTTTACTTCTTTAGTTAGATTCATTCCTAGGTATTTTATTGTTTTTGGTGCAATTATAAATGGGATAAATTCCTTGATTTCTTTTTCTGCTGCTTCATTATTGACGTACAGAAATGCAACAGATTTCTGCACATTGATTTTATATCCTGCAACTTTGCTGAATTCTTGTATGAGTTCTAGTTTTTGGTGGAGTCTTTTGGGTTTTCTACATGGAGTATGATGTCGTCTGTAAACAGTGAAAGTTTGACTTCTTCCTTGCCCATTTGGATGCTTTTTATTTCTTTTTGTTGTCTAATCAGACAGGCTAAGACTTCCAGTACTGTGTTAAATAACAGTATGAGAGTAGACATCCTTGTCTTGTTCTTGACTTTAGGGGAAAGGCTCTCAGTTTTTCCCCATTGAGGATGATATTAGTTGTTGGCCTTTCATATATGGCCTTTATGATGTTGAGGTATGTTCCATCTATCCCTACTTTGTTGAGGGTTTTTATCAAGAAAGGATGCTGTGTTTTGTCAAATGCTTTTTCTTCATCTATTGACAGGATCATATGGTTCCTATCCTTTCTTTAATAAATATGGTATATCGCATTGATTGATTTGCAGGTGTTGATTGCAGCCCAGGAATAAATCCCACTTAATCATGGTGAATAAAATAATTCATCAAATGTACTGTTGAATTCAATTTGCTAGTATTTTTTTGCATCCATGTTCATCAGGGATATTGGCCTGTAATTCTCCTTTTTAGTGGATCTTTATCTGGTTTTGAAATCAAGGTAATTCTGGCCTTATAGAATGAATTTGGAAGTTTTCCTTCCATTTCTACTTTTTGGAACAGTTTGAGGAGAATAGGTATTAACTCTTCTTTCAGTGTCTGGTAGAATTCCACTGGGAATCTATATGGCCCTGAACTTTGGTTTGTTGGGAGATTTCTGATTACTGATTCAATTTCTTTGCTGGTTATGGGTCTGTTCAAATTTTCTATTTCTTCCTGTTTCAATTTTGGTAGTGTGTAGGTTTCTAGGAATTTGTCCATTTCTTCCTGGTTGCCCAGTTTGTTGGCATATAATTTTTCATAGTATTCACTTATGATTGTTTGTATTTCTGTGGTGTTAGTTGTGATATGTCCTCTTTCATTCATGATTTTATCTATTTGGGTCCTTTTATCTTTTTGATAAATCTAGCTATGGGTTTATCAATTTTATTAATTCTTTTGAAGAATAAATTCTTTGAAAAATGAGCTCTTAGTTTCATTAAATTGAAATCTCTCAATTTTTTGTTTCTATATCATTTATTTCTCCTCTAATCTTTATTATTTCCTTTCTTCTGCTCGCCTGAGGCTTTATTTGCTGTTCCTTTTCTAGCTCCTTTAGGTGTAAGTGTAGGTTGTGTATTTGAGACTTTTCTTGCTTCTTGAATTAGGCTTGTATTGCAATATACTTCCCTTTAGGACTGCCTTTACTGCATCACAAAGATTTTAGACTGTTGTGTTTTCATTTTTATTTGCTCCCATGTATTTTTTATTTCTTTTTTTTATGTAATGACTGTATATTTATTTATTTATTTATGTTCAGTTAGCCAGCATATAGTACATCATTAGTTTTTGATGTAGTGTTCAATGATTCATTAGTTGCGTATAACACCCAGTGCTCATCACAACACGTGCCCTCCTTAATACCCATCACTTTGTTACCCCATGCCTCCTCCTTTCTGTAACCTTCAGTTTGTTTCTTGGAGTCCAGAGTCTCCAGTGGTGTCTCCCTCTCTGATTTCTTCCCATTCAGTTTTCCCTCCCTTCCCCTGTGGTCCTCCATGCTATTTTTTTATTTCTTCTTTAATTATCTAGTTAACCCATTCATTTTCTTTAATTTTTTTTAATTTTTAATTTTTTAATTTAAATTCAGTTAGCCACCATATAGCACTGCATGGTGACTAACAACATAATAAAATAAAATTTAAAAAATAAATAAAGAAAAAAGAAAAAAATAAATCCAATTAGCCCCATTCATTCTTTTTTTTTAAGTATTTTATTTATTTATTTGAGAGAGCAAGAATGAGAGAGAGAGAGAGAGCACATGAGAGGGGGGAGGATCAGAGGGAGAAGCAGACTCCCCACTGAGCAGGGAGCCAGATGCAGGACTCGATCTCAGGACTCCAGGACCATGACCCGAGCTGAAGGCAGTTGCCCAACCAACTGAGCCACCCAGGCGCCCCCCATTCATTCTTTAGGAGGATGTTCTTTAACCTCCATGTATTTGTGGTCTTTCCAAATTTTTTTTTGTGGTTGAATTCCAAGTTTCATAGTGTTGGATTAAATTATTCTTTTTGGTTGATGAATGAGTTTTAATTATGCAATGGTAATTTAAAATTCTTTTTTAATTGTATAGAGTACCTTGAAGGAAAAAAATAAACAGTAAGGGCTTTGAACTAACTAACAATTCTGAGAAGTTAGCTTTAGGAAATCATTCAACAGTAGACAAAAGCTATGTGCAATTTAACCATTATCAATGAAAATTGGCAACAATCAAAACAGTGTATAATAAGTACATAGTCAAGAATATGAGGATATGTCAGCTTGACAACTATTGTGTAGTGGTTAAAAATAATTCTTATCAGGCCTAATAAATAGAGAACCATATAATTAGAATCATAGCTATGAAAAGTATGTATGAATCTATACAAAGATTGGGATGGCTGTCCAAAAACGAAAATAGTTAAACTAGAATGGTGGTATTGATTGTGTGTTGTTTTGTCATCTTATCAAAAACATTTTGAATATTTTTCCAAGCAAAAGTTAAAAAAGAGGCTGGCCTTTCTTATAATTAATCTACTGCCACCTAAATGTAATTTGTTAGAGTAAGTTAATTGAAAATAGCATGATCTTGGTAGAAAAAGAGTAGTTTAAAACCAGAAAGAAGAGTTGGTCACATAAAAATATTTAAATAGAGTGTTACTTCTGGAAGGAGGTGTTTCCTTAAAAAGACCATGTTCTATAAAACAAGACAGAAGATAATTAGGCAAAATTCAACTATTGAATGACACTGCATAGCAAATTAACATTAAAAAATTGGTATGAGGGGACACTCTTGGATTAAAGTGTGGTGACTTGATGTTTTTTGTTCAGACTTTATTAATCAGTAGCTTTATGATCCTAAACATTCTAGATAAAGTTTCTTCATCTAAAAAATGAATGTTTGGACTAAGCCACCCTTTAGGTCCCTTTTGACATGAAGATTCTATGATATTAATTATTAGGACTTTAGCCAATTAAATCAGCTGAGGATAGGTGGTGGAAGAGAAGATCAGAATTAGTTCAGTGAAATTTAAAAGTGAGATTTTTAAAATTGTAATAAGAACACTTAACATGAGATATACCTTCTTCACTTTTCAAGTGCCCAATACAACATTGTTAATTATAGCCATGTTGTTGTGCAGCAGATCTTTAAAACTTTTAATATTGCAAACCTGAAATGCTATCCATTAAATACTTCCTAATGTTTCCCTCCCTCCACCCCCTGGAAACCAAGATTCTACTTTCTGTTTCTGTGAATGTAGGTCAAATGCCCAATATAAGTGGAATCATGCATTACTTGTCTTTTTGTGCATAATGTCCTCAGGGTGTGTCCATGTTGTAGCATAGGACAGAATTTCTCTCTTTTTAAAGGCTGAGTGATATTCCACTGTATGTATATGGTGCATTTTGTTCATCCGTTCATCTGTGGAGGGACATAGGTTGCTTTCACCTCTTGGCTATTGTGAATAATGCTGCGGTGAACATGAGTGTGTTATCTCTTTGAGATCCTTTCTTTGGTTCTTTTGGATATATGCCATGAAGTGGGATTACTGGATCATATGGTAGTTATTTTTTAGTATTTTGAGAAACCTCCATACTGTGCACCATTTTATATTCCTACCAAGAGAGCACAAGGATTCCAATTTCTTTACATCCTCATTAACTCTTGTTCTTTTCTGTTCTTTTGGTAGTGATAACTCATTGTGATTTGGATATGCATTTCTCTGATGATTAGTGAAGTTGAATGTTTTTTCATGTGTTTTTTGACGATTTGTGTGTTTTCTTTGGAGAAATGTCTGTTCAAGTCCTTTGCCGGTTTTTTAATTGGCTTATTTTTGTTGAGTTAGAGGAGTTCTTTATATATTCTTTTTTAAAGATTTGTTTATTTTTATTTTACTTTTTATTTTTAATTTAAATTCAATTAGCCAAGTTATAGTACATCATTAGTTTTTGATATAATGTTCAATGACTCATTAGTCAAGTATAATACCCAGTGCTCATCACATCATATGCCCTCCTTAATGCCCATCACCCAGTTACCCCATCTCCCCACCCACCTCCCTTTCGGCAACCCTCTGTTTCCCAGAGTCAAGAGTCTCATATGGTTTGTCTCCCTCTCTGATTTCTTCCCATTCAGTTTTCCCTCCCTTCCCCTACTGTCCTCTGCACTATTCCTTATGTTCCACATATGAATGAAACCACATGATAATTGTGTTTCTCTGATTGACTTATTTCACTTAGCATAATCCCCTCCAGCTCCATCCATGTTGATATAAATGGTAGATATTCATCCTTTCTGATGGCTGAGTAATATTCCATTGCATATATGTATACTTTTTATTTTTTTAAAAGATTTATTTATTTATTTATTTGAGATAGAGAGAGAGAAGAGTGAGCATGAGCAGAGAGGCAGAGGGAAAGGGTGAAGCAAACTCCCTGCTGAGCAGGGAGCCCAACACAGAGCTCGATCCCAGGACTCTGAGATCATGACCTGAGCAGAAGGCAGATGCTTAACCAACTGAGCCACCCAGGTGCCCCGAGATTTACTTATTTATTTGAGAGAGAGAGTGCGTGTGTGGGCAGTGGGAGGGGCTGAGAGAGAGGGAGAGAGAGAATCCTCAAGTAGACTCCCTGCTTGAGTTCAGAGCCCCTCACAGGGCTCGATCCCAGGACCCTGAGATCATGACCTTAACCAAAATCAAGAGTCTGATGCCTAATCAACTGAGCCACTCAAGCACCCTCTTTATATATTCTGGATATTAACTCTTTATCAGTTATATGGTTTGTGAATATTTTTTCCCATTCCATAGGTTGCCTTTTTACTCTGTTGATTGTTTCCATCCTGTGTAGAAGCTTTTGAGTTTGAAGTCATCTATTTTCTGCTTTTGTCACCTGTGCTTTTGGTGTCATAGCCACATCGTTGTGAAATCTAATGTCACGAAACTTTTGCCCTATATGTTTTCTTCTAGAGTTTTGTAATTTCAGGTGTTATATTTAGGTCTTTAATCTCTTTTGATTTAACTTTTGCATGCAGTTTTGGATAATAATCCAACTTCATTCTTTTGCATGTGGATATCCAGTTTATCTAGCACCATTTGTTTTGAAGAGAGTGTCTTTTCTCCTGGTGGCCTTGTCAAAGGTCATCTGACCATATATGGGAGAATTTATTTCTGGGCCGTCTGTTCTGTTGGTCTCTATTTCAGTCTTTATGCTGCTACTATACCAATACTCTTTTGATTACTGTATTTTTGCATTATATTTTGAAATCAGTTAGTGCGAGGCCTCCAGCTCACAAGAGCAGGTGCTCTCTTTGCTTACGATTGTTTTGGCTATTCGAGGTTCTGTGCAATTTTACATGGATTTTAGGATTGTTTTTTCTGTTTCTGCAAAAAATTACACTGGAATTTTTTTAAGTTTTTATTTAAATTCCAGTTAGTTAACATACAGTGTAATATTAGTTTTGGGTATACAATTTAGTGATTCAGGACTTCCATACATACACCTGTGCTCATCACAAGGATTTTGATAGAGGTTGCATTGAATCTGGAGATCATTCTGGGTAGTATGGATATTTTAACAACAGTAAGTCTTCCAATCCAGGAACAAGGAATGTCTTTCCATTTACTTGTGTCATCTTTAATTTCTTTCAGCAATGTTTTGTAGTTTTCAGTGTGTAAGTCTTTCACCTCCTCAGTTAAGTTTATTCCTATGTATTTTATTCTTTTTGATGCTATTGTAAATGGGATTGTATCACATCTTGTTTTGAGCATCACTTCTATTTATATGTCTGGTATTGAATTCTCAATTTATTTTGGCTGCTAAAATTACATAAAGCAACTGTATCATTTTCATGTAGGTTTTTAGTTTTGGGAAGAGAGTAATACAATTCCATGTTATTTATTGTTTGTTTGTGTCCCAAATTACTATAGGTTTTGGGAAACTGTTTTGTTCTTTGAGTTAAAAGTTTTGAATTATGCAAATTGCCTTCTTTGTTTGCCTGGTTGTTTCTTGGTATACTGAACTTGACCATTTTTGTTTTCTCATTTAGGGTACATCAGAGAAGGGTTCCTGCTTTTGCAGCATGTCGTAGATCGGGCCATCATGACATACCATAACGGCAGAGCTGCAGAACAAGTGTTTAGTGATGTCTTAATTTTTCTTAGGCGGTTTCCATTCCCTGCTTATTATATTGATACTTTTTTGTGGATTTTTATAAGTATCTTCCCTTTGGTAGTTTTACTTGTATTTTCTCTAACTGAACTTACCCTCATCAGGACCATTGTTTCGGAAAAGGAAAAGAGATTAAAGGTAACTTCACTTTCTTTGTAGCATTTTGGGCCTGTGGAACAGATTTTGTGTTCTGTACATTTGGCATTGGTGAACAGTTATATTGCAATAGCAATATACAAATATACAAATTTTCTAAAGTTCTACTTTTATTTAAACTCTTGATTTGGCCTGTAGCTTTATTGACTGAATGACTATTTAACATGGAAATTATGGAGAGATGTCATATATTAAATGTCCTGAATCTTTTTTGGAATAAAATGGGCAACAAAGAAATAATCATATGAGCTCTTGAGTTAGAATAATTTAAGATACACTTCAATTTCAAGATTTCAGATGCATTTCAGTGTTGTGAAATTAAGACCATATTGTTAAAAACAGTGGCTCTAAAGTAGGAAAACCATTGATTCATCCATCTTAATCAATTAATTTGTTCATTTATTTATTAATTACCTACTTTTTGTCAGGAACATTTTTTAAATTCTTTATTGTTATGTTAATCACCATACATTACATCATTAGTTCTTGATGTAGTGTTCCATGATTCATTGTTTGTGCATAACACCCAGTGCTCCACGCAGAATGTGCCCTCCTTAATGCCCATCACCAGGCTAACCCATCCCCCCATGCTCCTCCCATCTAGAACCCTCAGTTTGTTTTTCTGAGTCCATCGTCTCTCATGGTTCGTCTCCCCCTCTGACTTACTCCCCTTCATTCTTCCACTCCTGCTATCTTCTTTTTCTTTTTTCTTAACATATCTTGCATTATTTGTTTCAGAAGTACAGATCTGTGATTCAACAGTCTTGCACAATTCACAGCGCTCACCATAGCACATACCCTACCCAATGTCTATCACCCAGCCACCCCATCCCTCCCACCAGCCTCCACTCAGCAACACTCAGTTTGTTTCCTGAGATTAAGAATTCCTCATATCAGTGAGGTCATATGATACATGTCTTTCTCTGATTGACTTATTTCACTCAGCATAACACCCTCCAGTTCCATCCACGTCGTTGCAAATGGCAAGATCTCATTCCTTTGGATGGCTGCATAATATTCCATTGTGTATATATACCACCTCTTCTTTATCCATTCATCTGTCGATGGACATCTTGGCTCTTCCCACAGCTTGGCTCTTGTGGACACTGCTGCTATAAACATTGGGGTGCACGTACCCCTTCAGCTCCCTACATTTGTATCGTTGGGGTAAATACCCAGTAGTGCAATTGCTGGATCGTATGGTAGCTCTATTTTCAACTGTTTGAGGAACCTCCATACTGTTTTCCAGAGTGGCTGCACCAGCTTGCATTCCCACCAACAGTGTAGGAGGGTTCCCCTTTCTCCACATCCCCGCCAACATCTGTCGTTTCCTGACTTGTTAATTTTAGCCATTCTGACTGGTGTGAGGTGGTATCTCATGGAGGTTTTGATTTGGATTTCCCTGATGCCGAGCGATGTTGAGCACTTTTTCATGTGTCTGTTAGCCATTTGGATGTCTTCTTTGGAGAAATGTCTGTTCATGTCTTCTGCCCATTTCTTGATTGGATTATTTGTTCTTTGGGTGTTGAGTTTGATAAGTTCTTTATAGATTTTGGATACTAGCCCTTTATCTGATATGTCATTTGCAAATATTTTCTACCATTCTGTCAGTTGTCTTTTGGTTTTGTGGACTGTTTCTTTTGCTGTGCAAAAGCTGTTTATCCTGATGAAATCCCAACAGTTCATTTTTGCCCTTGCTTCCCTTGCCTTTCGTGATGTTTCTAGGAAGAAGTTGCTGTGGCTGAGGTCGAAGAGGTTGCTACCTGTGTTCTCCTTTAGGATTTGGATGGACTCCTGTCTCACGTTTAGGTCTTTCAACCATTTGGAGTCTATTTTTGTGTGTGGTGTAAGGAAATGGTCCAGTTTCATTCTTCTGCATGTGGCTGTCCAATTTTCCCAACACCATTTGTTGAAGAGACTGTCTTTTTTCCATCGGACATTCTTTCCTGCTTTGTCAAAGATGAGTTGACCGTAGAGTTGAGGGTCCATTTCTGGGCTCTCGATTCTGTTCCATCGATCTATGTGTCTGTTTTTGTGCCAGTACCATACTGTCTTGATGATGACAGCTTTGTAATAGAGCTGGAAGTCTGGAATTGTGATGCCGCCAGCTTTGCTTTTCTTTTTCAATATTCCTCTGGCTATTCGGGGTCTCTTCTGGTTCCATACAAATTTTAGGATTATTTGTTCCATTTCTTTGAAAAAAGTGGATGGTATTTTGATGGGGATTGCATTGAATGTGTAGATTGCTCTAGGTAGCATTGACATCTTCACAATGCTTGTTCTCCCAATCCATGAGCATGGAATGTTTTTCCATTTCTTTGTGTCTTCTTCAATTTCTTTCATGAGTATTTTATAGTTTTCTGAGTACAGATCCTTTGCCTCGTTGGTTAAATTTATTCCTAGGTATCTTATGATTTTGGGTTCAATTGTAAATGGGATCGACTCCTTAATTTCTCTCCCTTCTGTCTTGTTGGTGTATAGGAATGCCACTGATTTCTGTGCATTGATTTTATATCCTGCTACTTGACTGAATTCCTGTATGAGTTCTAGCAGTTTTGGGGTGGAGTCTTTTGGGTTTTCCACATACAGTATCATATCGTCTGCAAAGAGAAAGTTTGACTTCCTCTTTGCCGATTTGGATGCCTTTCATTTCTTTTTGTTGTCTGATTGCTGTGGCTAGGACTTCTAATACTATGTTGAATAGCAGTGGTGAGAGTGGACATCCCTGCCGCGTTCCTGACCTTAGGAGAAAAGCTCTCAGCTTTTCCCCATTGAGAATGATATTCGCTGTAGGTTTTTCATAGATGGCTTTTATGATATTGAGGTATGTACCCTCTATCCCTATACTCTGAAGAGTTTTGATCAAGAAATGATGCTGTACTTTGTCAAATGCTTTTTCTGCATCTATTGAGAGGATCATATGATTCTTGTTCTTTCTTTTGTTAATGTATTGTATCACGTGGATTGATTTGCGGATGTTGAACCAGCCTTGCAGCCCAGTGATAAATCCCACTTGGTCATGGTGAATAATCCTTTTAATGTAATGTTGGACCCTATTGGCTAGTATTTTGGTGAGAATTTTTGCATCCATGTTCATCAAGGATATTGGTCTGTAGTTCTCCTTTTTGATGGGGTCTTTGTCTGGTTTTGGGATCAAGGTAATGCTGGCCTCATAAAATGAGTTTGGAAGTTTTCCTTCCATTTCTATTTTTTGGAACAGTTTCAGGAGAATAGGTATTAATTCTTCTTTAAATGTCTGATAGAATTCCCTGGGAAGCCATCTGGCCTGGGCTTTTGTTTCTTGGGAGATTTTTGATGACTGCTTCAATTTCCTTAGTGGTTTTAGGTCTGTTCAGGTTTTCTATTTCTTCCTGGTTCAATTTTGGTAGTTGATACATCTCCAGGAATGCACCCATTTCTTCCAGGTTATCTAATTTGCTGGCGTAGAGTTGCTCATAATATGTTCTTATCATTGTTTGTATTTCTTTGGTGTTGGTTGTGATCTCTCCTCTTACATTCATGATTTTGTTGATTTGGGTCATTTCTCTTTTGTTTTGATAAGTCTGGCCAGGGGTTTATCAATCTTGTTAATTCTTTCAAAGAACCAGCTCCTAGTTTCGTTGATCTGTTCTACTGTTCTTTTGGTGTCTAGTTCATCAATTTCTGCTCTGATCTTTATGATTTCTCTTCTATTGCTGTTCTTTCCCCAGCTCCTTTAGGTGTAGGGTTAGGTTGTGTATTTGAGACCTTTCTTGTTTCTTGAGAAAGGCTTCTATTGCTATGTATTGCTGATTCTCTCTTCTGCCTCATTTATCCTAGCAGTTAGTGCCCCCATTTTTCATTGCACCTCATCAATAGCCTTTTTGATTTCGACTTGGTTAGATTTTAGTTCTTTTATTTCTCCAGAAAGGGTTTCTCTAATAACTTCCATGCTTTTTTCAAGCCCAGCTAATATCTTTAAAGTCATGATTCGGAACTCTAGGTCCGACATCGTACTAATGTCCGTATTGAGTAGGTCCCTGGCTGAAGGTAGTATCTCTTATTCTTTTTGCTGAGGTGATTTTTTTCGTCTTGTCCTTTTGTCCAGAGGAGAATAGATGAATGAGAGAACAAAA
>NW_027397147.1:657622-697796 GCF_003265705.2 Callorhinus ursinus
TTGGTCATGGTGAATAATCCTTTTAATGTAATGTTGGACCCTATTGGCTAGTATTTTGGTGAGAATTTTTGCATCCATGTTCATCAAGGATATTGGTCTGTAGTTCTCCTTTTTGATGGGGTCTTTGTCTGGTTTTGGGATCAAGGTAATGCTGGCCTCATAAAATGAGTTTGGAAGTTTTCCTTCCATTTCTATTTTTTGGAACAGTTTCAGGAGAATAGGTATTAATTCTTCTTTAAATGTCTGATAGAATTCCCTGGGAAGCCATCTGGCCTGGGCTTTTGTTTCTTGGGAGATTTTTGATGACTGCTTCAATTTCCTTAGTGGTTTTAGGTCTGTTCAGGTTTTCTATTTCTTCCTGGTTCAATTTTGGTAGTTGATACATCTCCAGGAATGCACCCATTTCTTCCAGGTTATCTAATTTGCTGGCGTAGAGTTGCTCATAATATGTTCTTATCATTGTTTGTATTTCTTTGGTGTTGGTTGTGATCTCTCCTCTTACATTCATGATTTTGTTGATTTGGGTCATTTCTCTTTTGTTTTGATAAGTCTGGCCAGGGGTTTATCAATCTTGTTAATTCTTTCAAAGAACCAGCTCCTAGTTTCGTTGATCTGTTCTACTGTTCTTTTGGTGTCTAGTTCATCAATTTCTGCTCTGATCTTTATGATTTCTCTTCTCCTGCTGGGTTTAGGCTTTATTTGCTGTTCTTTCCCCAGCTCCTTTAGGTGTAGGGTTAGGTTGTGTATTTGAGACCTTTCTTGTTTCTTGAGAAAGGCTTCTATTGCTATGTATTGCTGATTCTCTCTTCTGCCTCATTTATCCTAGCAGTTAGTGCCCCCATTTTTCATTGCACCTCATCAATAGCCTTTTTGATTTCGACTTGGTTAGATTTTAGTTCTTTTATTTCTCCAGAAAGGGTTTCTCTAATAACTTCCATGCTTTTTTCAAGCCCAGCTAATATCTTTAAAGTCATGATTCGGAACTCTAGGTCCGACATCGTACTAATGTCCGTATTGAGTAGGTCCCTGGCTGAAGGTAGTATCTCTTATTCTTTTTGCTGAGGTGATTTTTTTCGTCTTGTCCTTTTGTCCAGAGGAGAATAGATGAATGAGAGAACAAAATGCTAACAGGTTAACAACGTCCCCAGCAAATATACTCTATACAAATCAGAAAAGACCTGAAGCCAGGGGAAAAGAAAGGGAAAGAAAGAAAAAAGAAAGAGAAAAGAAAGAAAGAAAAAAAAAACAAAAAGAAAAAGATTAAAAACAAAAACAACAATACAAAAAAAAACAAATATGATCAAATATGATCAGGCTAGTGCATAGATCAGTGCCACACACTAGATTTTGAGCATATATTGGTCTGTTAGAAAAAAGTGCCGCCTAAAATTTTAAAGGAAGAAAGACATATATGTACAAAATAAGGGTTGATACAATGAAGGGATGGAAGATGACTGTAAAGATGAAAATTATAAAAGATCTTATAAAAGGAATTGATATGATAAGAAGTTGTTTGAGAAAAGAAAGAAGAAGATTTTAAAAAAAGGGGGGGAGAGAATGTGATCAGGCGGGAGACTAGAAAAAAGCCATACACTAGTGATTTAGGGTATATTTTGATCTGTTAGAAAAAACTGTATCTCAAAATTTTAAAGAGAGAACAACTTATATATATATGCCAAAAATAAGGGTAACTACTATGAAGGGATAAAATATGACTCTAAAAATGAAAAAAAAAATTTTTTTTTAAAAAAGGATTGATAAGATGTTGGTTGAAAAAGGGAAAAAGAGAAATTAAAAAAACAGTTAAAAAATTAACTTTGAAAAACTAATGAATCATGGTAAAAAAAAAAGCCATGAATTCTATGTGCAGTATTCCCCTAGGGCTGGAGTTCTCCCGTTCTCCTTGATGGGTAAACTTGGTCTTGGCTTGCTGGCTGTTCGTGCTGATCTTCTGAGGGAGGGGCCTGTTGCCGTGGTTCCCAAATGTCTTTGCAGGAGGCGGAATTGCCCCGCCCTTGTCGGTCCCAGCTAAGGAAGTCGCTCCGGTTTGGTCTCAGGAGCTTTTTTTCCCTGCAAGCTTTCCGTTTGGCTTTGGAGGACAACAGTGAAAATGGCGGCCTCCCAATCTCCGCCCCAGAGGAGGCAAGAACTCGGGGACCCGCTCCTCAGTGCGCCCGCAGAGAAAAGCAGCCAGTCACTCCTGTCTCCCTGGTCTCTGGCCGCACTCCGTGCTCACCCCGCCTGTGACTGAGCATTTCTATTTCTGGCACCCGACCCTGTGTGGAGTCTCCAAACCCAGCAGATCCCTGTGGTGCGCTCCCATGCCGCTCCTCCCAGGGGAGGAAGGGGAGTCTCCCCAGATCTGCCACTTGTTGGGTCCCTGCTGGAGGAACAGTGGCCCGACTGGGCCACGGATCACAGTTTATGGCAACCCCGAGCTGAGAGGGCTCCATCTCTGCAGCCGGCTTCCCCGCTTTGATACCTGGGAGCTCTGCCGCACTCAGGCACCCCCGGTCTTTCTGTGACCCCGAAGGTTCAGAGACCACAATGTCCCATGAGGGTTCCATCCCCCGCTTAGCCACTGGAGCGATGTCCCTCAGCGGAGCCGACTTCTAAAAGTTCCGATTTTGTGCTCCGCGGCCCTATCACTTGCCAGAAGCGGCCGGCGGAGGCCCCTCCCCCGCCATCTATCCTCCCGAATATTGCCTCGGATTCACTTCTCTGCACGTCCTACCTTCCAGTAAGTGGTCGCTTCTCTGTTCAGATAGTTGTTGCTACTCTCCTCTTCGATCTCCTGTTGAGTTCGTAGTTGTTCAGAATGGTTTGATCCCTATTCAGCTGAATTCCTGAGACCAGACGAAATCCAGGTCTCCTACTCCTCCGTCATCTTGCTCCGCCCATTGTCAGTGACTTTCATACAGTTTAGCTTTAAATCTTGGCTCCACCAATAATTAACTCTGTGATCATAGCCTGTTTCTTAAGATGTAAATTGAAGATAATACCAAATTTCTAGGCCTATCAGGGGGATTAAGTAACATTTTATTTTTAAAAAAGTATCTAGGTATTCTCTCACCTATAGTAAGCACTCAACAAATGGCAGTTAAAAAGAGAGGACACAATTTCTACCTACTAGTTGTTAAAGGTTTAGTTGAGGAGATAGTAGTAAACTGAGTTACTTTTATAATATTAAGTACCTACAGGTGTGAAAAAAGTTGTTCTTAAAGTACTCAGGGTGTGATGCTTGGTCTGTGCAATGGGGAGACAGCCTCAGAGGATGGGCTTTGAGACTATCAGTATCCTGTCAGCGTTCTTACCAGTGCTGCTGGGAGAAGAATGACTCTGGAAAGGAATGTGGGGAGAGCATGGTTTAGAGTAAGGGTTGGCAAGCTTTTTTTGGAAAGCACAGAGTAGTAAATTTTTTAGGCTTGTGGGCCACATGCACCTCTGTTACAAATCCTTTTCTTTTTCTGCTCCTCCTCTTCTTCTTCTTCTCCTTCCTCTTCAGCCATTTAGAAATGCAAAAATTGTTCTTAGCTCACAGGACATACAGAAGTAGTTTGTGGGCTAGATTTGGCCCATAGGCTGTAGTTTGCTCACATAAAGTTTGGCTGTGATATGAAGACTAACAGAGCAGGAGAAAAGCAGGGAGGGCCTAAGTCAGGGTGGTTTAGTATAAAGGAGGGAAGAGTTTAAGAAATATTTGGGTGGTAGAAATCAGTGGAAATGGATACGTATATAATTAACTTCATATTCTGGAATTTTGCCCACACTTCTTTCAGCAGCTTGCTTTTCCACGTATCAGGTTGTTCTTAAGGTAGTTTGATCTTGTTGTATTGGGGTGAGGAAATATGCTGTGTTTCCTGAAGGGACAGTGATGCTTGGGTTCAATGAAGACAGAACAATATGGAAAGAGAAATCATTCTTTTCTGAGGCAAGGGATTGTCCCTCCTTCCAGGTTGCCTGGATATGCTAATGAAATTATCATTCCCCAAATCACCCAGGCTTGAAACCTCAATCTTATCAGTATAGTATAGTATAGTATAGTATATATAGTATTTAGAATGCTGCCATTTCCTGCCTCTATAACTTTTAGGTAGGTTTCTTAACCGCTCTGTGCCTTGACTGTAAAATGGAGGTAAAAATACTCCTACCACATAAGGTTATGGCAATGATTGGAGAGATACTTGCTGTAGTAATAGGAAATGTTATGTAGATGTACCATAGTTATCTGTTTTCTAAATTCTGTTTCTTTCCCTCCATGTGTAGAAATGTCATTTCCAGTTCAAGCTCTTACTGATTTTTTTTTACCATCCAGCTATTTCAGAAATCCTCTCATTGGTTTCCCTATCCTCCGTTTCTCTTTAGTCTTACTTCGCATTAAACCCTTTCCTTCCACCCCAAATAGTTCATTTTGTGCCATTCTTATTTTTGTTTCTCTGAGCAGCATGTCTTTTTCTCTCTTTTCTAACTGGTGAGTAATCTCTTTGAAATCTATTTTCAACTACAATTTACTAGTTTTCTCTTTGTGTCTCCAGGTCATGTTACACAAACTTCAATCAGGTAGTTTAAATTTCTATTTACTTTTTCATTTTAAAGTTTCTAATTGAAATATAAAATATGTACATATAAAATATACATACCTATGTGTACAGATCACTGAATTATCCAACGTGAACACACCCATATAACAACTATTCCAGTCAAGAAATAGAATGATGCCCACAATCCAGAAATTCCTCACATTCCATCCAAATCACTACACCATCCCTCTTCCATAAGCACTGGGTGTTATACACAACTAAAATTGTTGAACAATACATCAAAAACTAATAATGTACTATATGTTGGCTAATTGAATATAAAAAAAAGATAATCACTAACTTCTAAAACCCTATGTTAATGTTACCTGGTTTTAAACTTTATTTAAATAGAATTGTACAATAGCTATCCTTTTTTTAAAAAATTTTTTTAAAGATTTTATTCACTTTGAGAGAGAGAAAGACAGTGAGAGAGGGAATACAAGCAGGGGGAGTGGGAGAGGGAGAAGCAGGCCTCCCGCCAAGCAGGGAGCCCGATGTGGGACTTGATGCCAGGACCCTGGGATCATGACCTTAGCTGAAGGCAGACGCTTAACTGACTGAGCCACCCAGGCACCCCTCCAATGGCTATCCTTTTGTGTTCTTCTGTGTAGCTACAATTTGGCATTTTCATTCCTGTGTACTATTACATTTAATGAATATAGCACAATTTATCACTCTTCTCTTAATGGATGCTTGGTTGTTCAAGTATTGGGCTATTACAGTAAGCTATTGTGAATATTTTAGTGCACATGTGCACATTTTTCTGTTGGGTTTATACCTAGGATTGAGGTTGATGGAGTATACAGTATACATATTTTCAGCCCTGTTAAAGAAGGCCAAACGTTTTTCCAAAATGTTTGTGCCAATTTTCTCGTTATCAGTAATATATGGGAGTTAACTCTTGCTCTATAAGTATGCCAACACTTGGTGCTGTTAGTCTTTTTAAATTTTAACCATTCTGGAAGGCATATAGTGGTATCTCATTGTGGTTTTATTTTATTTTTTTAATTTAAATTCAATTAGCGAAGGTATAGTATAGTCATCGTGGTTTTAATTTGATTTTCCTTGTTAACTAATGTTGTTGAGCACCTTTTCATATGCTTATTGGCCACATGGATATCCTCCTTTGTGAGGTGTCAGTTCAAATGTCTTTTCTGCATTTTTCTTAGGGTTGGGTGTCTTTTTTCATAGATTTACAAGCATTCTTTATATATTTTGAATACTAGTTTTTTGGGTGATGTATGTATTGCAAGTATTTACTCCCAGTCTGTAGTTTGTCTTAATGGTGTTTTTGGATTTGTAAAAGTTACTAATTTTAATGTAATGAAGTCTTTACCTTTCTGATTAGTGCTTTCTGTGTCCAGCCTATGCTGGCTGAGTTCTCCCCAGGTCTTTAGATATTCTTCTTTTCTAATCTTTGTATTTAAGCCTCTAAATTTACCTCAGTCATAACTTTAGTTGCAGTCTACAAATTGAAGTATAGTATTTTCTTTATTATATAATTCAAAAGTTTCTAATTTTCATTGTGGATTTTTTCTTTGACCCATAAGATAACTCGAAAAGCATTTAAAATTTTTCAAACATATTAGGAGCCAGTATTTGAGTTTAGTTTTTTGAAATTTTGATGGCACTAGTTTTGTGGTCTAGACTGTAGCCAATTTTAACAAATGTTCTACATGCATGTGTGTACTAGGAACAATGTGTACTGTGTGTTCAATGGGTGCAGTTTTCTGTGCATGTTATAATAACTATTAGTCATGTTCTTCATATATTTTTTTAGAGAGAGAGAGAGGTGGGGGAGGTGCAGAGGAAGAAGGAGACTGAGTTTTTTTCTTCTTTTTTCTTTTTTTTATTATGTTATGTTGATCACCATACATTACATCATTAGTTTTTGATGTAGTAATCCATGATTCATTGTTTGTGCATAACACCCAGTGCTCCATGCAGAACGTGCCCTCTTTAATACCCATCACCAGGCTAACCCATCCCCCCACCCTCCTCCCCTCTAGAACCGTCAGTTTGTTTCTCAGAGTCCATAGTCTTTCATGGTTTGTCTCCCCCTCTGATTTCCCCCCCTTCATTTTTCCCTTCCTGCTATCTTCTTCTTCTTTTTTTTTTTTTAACATATAATGTATTATTTGTTTCAGAGGTACAGGTCTGTGATTCAACAGTCTTAACACAATTCACAGCGCTCACCATAGCACATACCCTCCCCAATGTCTGTCACCCAGCCACCCCATCCCTCCCACCCCCCACCACTCCAGCAACCCTCAGTTTGTTTCCTGAGATTACAAATTCCTCATATCAGTGAGGTAATATGATACATGTCTTTCTCTGATTGACTTATTTCGCTCAGCGTAATACCCTCCAGTTCCATCCACATCATTGCAAATGACAAGATTTCATTCCTTTTGATGGCTGCATAATATTCCATTGTATATATATACCACACCTTCTTTATCCATTCATGAGATTTTTTTTTAAAGTTTTTATTTATTTATTTGACAGACAGAGAGAGTATGATGAGGGGGCACGTCAGAGGGAGAGAGAGAAGCAGGTTCCCTGCTGAGCCCGATGTGGGGCTTGATCCCAGGACCCTGGGATCATGACTGGAGCTGAAGCAGCCACTCAACCGACTGAGCCACCCAGGTGCCCTGGAGAGCAAGAATCTTAAGTAGGCTCTATGCCCATTGTGGAGCCTGATGCAGGGCTGGATCTCACAACCCTGAGATCATGACCTGAACCAAAATCAAGAGTCAGACACTTAACCAACTGAACCACCCAGGCATCCCTATATTGTTCATATCTTTTTTAAAAAAAAGATTTATTTATTTATTTTGAGAAAGGGAGCGAGAGAGAGCACTCATGAGCATGAACGGGAGGGGCAGAGGGAGAGAGAATTCTAAGAAGACTCTAGCTGAGCATGGAACCCAACACCAGCTCTATCCCAGGACCTTGAGATCACACCTGACCTGAAACCAAGAGTTGGATGCTCAACTGACTGTATCACCCAGGCGACCCTCTTGTTCATATATTTTTAAAACTTTTTATTATTATTATTTTTTTAAGTAATCTTTACACCCAGTGTGGGGGTTGAACTCACAACCCTGAGATCAAGAGTCACATCATGCTCCACTGACTGAGCCAGGCAGAGCTCCCCTGTTGTTCATATCTTTTTTTTTTAAAGATTTTATTTATTTATTTGAGACAGAGAGAGAGAGAGAGAGAGAGAGCTCACATGTGCTAGGGGAGGGACAGAGGGAGAGGGACAAGTAGATTCTCTGCTGAGCAGGGAGCCCAACGCGGGGCTCAATCCCAGGACCCCACGATCATGACCTGAGCCGAAGGCAGATGCTTAACTGACTGAGCCACCCAGGTGCCCCTGTTTATATCTTTAACATGGATTTTGTGTCAGTCTTATCAGTTATGGAGAGAAGTATGTTAAAAATTTCCCTCTATTATTATTGATATTGAGTTGTCAGTGTTCATGACTGATTATTATTAGAGCACTTTTTTTAATGATAGCTGCTTTAAAGTCATTATTAGATAATTCTAATATCTATGTCATCTTGATTTGGCATCTGAGGATTTTCTTTTTGTTTTTAGAGTTTAGATTTTCCTTATCTTGGTTTGTTGAGTAATTTGGGGTTGTATGCTGAATATTTTGAATATTGTGTTATAAATCCCTTGTTCCTTTTGAAAATTTTCCATTTCATTATGTAGTTAATCTCTTTAGACTTAGAATACACATCCTTGCAAATAGGAAGATCCCATTCTTTTTCATGGCTGAGTAATATTTCATTATATATATATACCGCTTCTTCCTAATTCATCTATTGATAGACATTTGAGTTGCTTGCATATCTTGGCTACTATAAATAATGCTGCAATAAACATTGGGATGCATATATCTTTTGGAATTAGTGTTTTCATTTTCTTTGGGTAAATATCCAATAGTGGAATTACTAGATCATATGGTAATTCTATTTTTAATTTTTTGAGGAATCTCCATACCGTATTCTGCAGTAGCTACACCCATTTGCATTCCCACCAACAGTGTGAGAGGGTTCCTTTTTCTTCATATCCTCACCAATACTTAGTTCTTGTCTTTCTCATTCTAGCCATTCTGGCAGGTATAAGGTGTTATCTCATTGTGGTTTTGATTTGCATTTCCTGATGATTAGTAATGTTGAACATCTTTTTATGTGTCTATTGATTATCTAAATATCTTCTTTGGAAAAATGTCTATTCAGGGCCTCTCCCTATTTTTTAAGGGGATTATTTGTTTTTTGGGTGTTAAGTTGTGTAAGTTCTTTTTTTAAAATTTAATTTAACTTAATTTTATTATGCTATGTGAGTTGTATAAGTTATTAGTATATTTTGCAATGTTAACCCCTTATTGGATATATCATTTACAAATATCTTCTCCCATTCAGTAGCTTGTCTTATTTTTGTTGATTGTTTCCTTTAATGTGCAGAAGCTTTTTATTTTGATGTAGTCCCAATAGTTTATATTTGCTTTTGTTTCTAGACATATTTACAAGAATGTTCCTATGGCTGATGTCAAAGAGGTGACTGCCTGTGTTCTCCTCTAGGATTTTAATAGCTTACTGTCTCATATGTAGGTCTTTAATCCATTTTGAATCTTTGTGTATGTTATAAGAAAATGGTCCAGTTTCATTCTTTTGCATGTTGCTGTCCAGTTTTCATAACACTGTTTGTTGAAGAGAATTTTTCCATTGCATGTGCATTCCTTCTTTGTTGAAGATTAATTGACCATATAGTTGAAGGTTCATTTCTGGATTTTCTATTCTGTTCCATTGATCTATGTGTCTGTTTTTGTGCCAGTGCCATACTGTTTTGATCACTACAGCTTTGTACTATAACTTGAAATCTGGAATTCTGATACCTCCAGTTTTTTCTTTCTTTCTTTCATTTTTTAAAATTTTATTATGTTACGTTAGTCACCATACAATACATCATTAGTTTTTGATGTGGTGATCCACGATCCATTGTTTTCGTATAACACCCAGTGCTCCATGCAGTACGAGCCCTCCTTAATACCCATCACTGGGCTAACCAATCCCACCTCCCCACTCCCTTCTAAAACCCTCAGTTTCTCAGAGTCCATAGTCACTCATGGTTCTTCTCTCCCTCCAATTCCCCCCCTTCATTTTTCCCTTCCTTCTCCTAATGTCCTCCATGCTATTCCTTATGTTCCACAAATAAGTGAAGCCATATGATAATTGACTTTCTCCGCTTGACTTACTTCACTTAGCATAATCTCCTCCAGTCCCATCCATGTTGATATAAAAGTTGGGTATTCATCCTTTCTGATGGCTGAGTAATATTCCATTGTATATATGGACCACATCTTCTTTATCCATTCATCTGTTGAAGGGCATCTCAGCTCTTTCCACAGTTTAGCTATTGCAAACATTGCTGCTCTGAACATTGGGATGCATATGGCCCTTCTTTTCACTACATCTGTGTCTTTGAGGTAAATACCCAGGAGTGCAATTGCTGGGTCATAATGTAGCTCTATTTTTAACTTTCTGAGGCACCTCCACACTGTTTTCCAAAGTGGCTGTACCAACTTGCATTCCTACCAACAGTGTAAGAGGGTTCCCCTTTCTCCACAACCTCTCCACTATTTGTTGTTTCTTGCCTTGTCAATGTCTGCCATTCTAACTGGTATAAGGTGGTATCTCAATGTGGTTTTGATTTGAATTCCCTGATGGATAATGATGATGAACATTTTTTCATCTGTCTGTTAGCCAATTGTATGTCTTCTTCAGAGAAGTGTCTTTTCATATCTTCTGCCCACTTTTTGACTTGATTATTTGTTTTTGGGGGGTTGAGATTGAGAAGTTCTTTCTAGATCTTGGATACCAGCCCTTTATCTGTGTGTCATTTGCAAATATCTTCTCCCATTCTGTGGGTTGCCTCTTTGTTTTGTTGACTGTTTCCATTGCTGTGCAGAAGCTTTTTATCTTGATGAAGTCCCAAAAGCTCATTTTTGCTTTTGTTTCACTAGCCTCTGGAGATATATCTTGAAAGAAGTTGCTGTGGCCGATGTCAAAGAGGTTACTGCCTATGTTCTTTTCTAGGATTTTGATGGATTCCTGTCTCACATTGATGTCTTTCATCCATTTTGAGTTTATCTTTGTGTATGGTGTTAGAGAATGGTTGAGTTTCATTCTTCTTCATGTGGCTGTCCAATTTTCCCAGCACATTTATTGAAGAGATTGTCTTTTTTCCATTGCATGTTTTTTCCTGCTTTGTCAAATATTATTTGACCATAGAGTTGAGGGTCCATATCTGGGTTCTCTATTCTGTTCCATTGGTCTATATGTCTATTTTTGTGCCAGTACCATGCTGTCTTGGTGATCACAGCTTTGTCATATAGCTTGAAATCAGGCAACGTGATGCCCCCAGCTTTGTTTTTCTTTTTCAACATTTCCTTGGCGATTCGGAGTCTTTTCTGATTCCATACAAATTTTAGGATTGTTTGTTCCAGCACTTTGAGAAATGTCATTGGAATTTTGATTAGGATGGCATTGAAGGTAAAGATTGCTCTGGGTAGCATAGACATTTTAACAATATTTATTCTTCTGATCCATGAGCATGGAATATTTTTCCATCTTTTTGTGTCTTCTTCAATTTCTCTCATGAGTGTTCTGTAGTTCCTAGAGTATAGATCCTTTACCTCTTTGGTTAGGTTTATTCTGAGGTATCTTATGGTTTTTGGTGCTATTGTAAATGGAATCGTTTCTCTAATTTCTCTTTCTACAGTTGCGTTGTTAGTGTATAAGAAAGCAACTGATTTCTGTGCATTGATTTTGTATCCTGCCACATTACCAAATTGCTGTATGAGTTCTAGTAATTTGGTGGTGGAGTCTTTTGGTTTTCCACATAAAGTATCATGTCATCTGCGAAAAGAGAGTTTGACTTCTTCTTTGCCAATTTGAATACCTTTTATTTCTTTTTGTTGTCTGATTGCTGTTGCTAGGACTTCTAGTACTATGTTGAACAATAGTGGCAAGAGTGGGCATCCTGGACGTGTTCCTGGTCTTAAGGGAAAGGCTCTCAGCTTTTCCCCATTGAAGATGATATTAGCTATGGGTTTTTCATAGATGGATTTTTATGAACTTGAGGAATGTTCCCTCTATCCCTATACTCTGAAGAGTTTTAATCAGGAAAGGATGTTGTATTTTGTCAAATGCTTTTTCTGCATCAATTGAGAGGACTATATGGTTCTTCTCCCTCCTCTTATTAATGTGTTCTATCACATTGATTGATTTGCAAAAGTTGAACCACCCTTGCGTCTCGGGGATAAATCCCACTTGGTCGTGGTGGATGATCCTTTTAATGTATTGTTGGATCCTATTAGCTAGGATTTTGGAATCCATATTCATCAGGGATATTGGTCTGAAATTCTCCTTTTTGATGGGATCTTTGCCTGGTTTGTAGATTAAGGTAATCCTGGCCTCATAGAATGAGTTTGGAAGTTTTCCTTCTGTTTCTATTTTTT
Source organism: Callorhinus ursinus (assembly GCF_003265705.2). Classification (NCBI taxonomy): domain Eukaryota; kingdom Metazoa; phylum Chordata; class Mammalia; order Carnivora; family Otariidae; genus Callorhinus; species Callorhinus ursinus. The sequence goes on from NW_027397147.1 coordinate 669,737, forward strand.
GAAACAGCTTCAGTAGAATAGGTATTATTTCTTCTTTGAATGTTTGGTAGAATTCCCCAGGGAATCCATCAGGCCCTGGACTCTTGTTTTTTGGGAGGTTTTTGATCAGTGCTTCTATCTTGTTCCTGGTTATTGGCCTATTCAGGTTGTCAATTTCTTCCTGTTTCAGTCTTGGTAGCTTACAGGTTTCCAGGAAGGCTTCCATTTCATCCATATTGCTCAGTTTATTGGCATATACTTGTTGATAATAATTTCTAATAATTGTTTCTATTTCCTTGGTGTTAGTCGTGATCTCTCTCCTTTCATTCATAATTTTATTAATTTGGGTCCTTTCTCTTTTCTTTTGGATAAGTCTGGCTAATGGTTTATCGATCTTATTAATTCTTTCAAAGAACCAACTTCTAGTTTCGTTGATCTGATCTACTGTGTTTCTGGTTTCTAATTCATTGATCTCTGCTCTAATCTTAATTATTTCTCTTCTAATGCGTGGCTTAGGCATTGTTTGTTGCTTTTTCTCTAGTTCTTTAAGGTGTAGAGTTAGTTGGTACATTAGGGACTTTTCGGTTTTTTTGAGTGAGACTTGGCTGGCTATGTATTTCCCCCTTAGGACCACCTTTGCAGTATCCTATAGGTTTTGGACCGATGTGTTTTCATTCTCATTGATTTCCATGAATTGTTTAAGTTCTTCTTCGATTTCCTGGTTGACCCAAACATTCTTGAGCTGAGTGGTCTTTAGCTTCCAAGTGTTTGAATTTCTGCCAAATTTTTCTTGTGAATGAGTTCCAGTTTTAAAAGCATTGTGGTCTGAAAATATGCAGGGAATAATCTCAATCTTTTGGTATCGGTTGAGACCTAATTTGTGACCCAGTATGTGGTCTATTCTGGAGAAAGTTCCATGTGTGCTCGAGAAGAATGAGTATTCTGTTGTTTTAGGGTGGAATGTTCTGTATATACCTATGAGGTCCATCTGGTGCAGTGTATCATTCAAAGCTCTTGTTTCCTTGTTCATTTTCTGCTTAGATGATCTGTCCATTGCTGAGAGTGGAGTATTGAGGTCTCCTACAATTAATGTATTGTTATCAATATGACTCTTGATTTTGGTTAACAGTTGGCTTGTGTAGATGGCTGCTCCCATTATGGGGGCATAGATATTTACAATTGTCAGATCTTCTTGTTGGATAGACCCTTTAAGAATGATATAGTGTCCTTCTGTGTCTCTAACTACAGACTTTAGTTTAAAATCTAATTTGTCTGATATAAGAATTGCTACCCCAGCTTTCTTTTGAGGTCCACTGGCATGGAAGATGGATCTCCATCCCTTCACTTTCAGTCTGGATGTATCTTTAGGTTCAAAATTAGTCTCTTGTAGACAGCATATGGATGGGTCCTGTCTTTTTATCCAATCTGCCACCCTGTGCCATTTTAGGGGAGCATTTAGGCCATTCACGTTGCGAGCGATTATTGAAAGATATGAATTAATTGTCATCATGTTGCCTGTGAAGACGTTGCTTTTATAGATTGTCCCTGTCAATTTCTGTTGTATATCACTCTTGGGGTCTTTCTCCTTTTATAGAACCCCCCCTTAATATTTCTTGCAGGGCTGGCTTAGTGGTCACATATTCTTTCAGTTTCTGCCAGGGTGTTGGCCTATTTTCCTTGATCTTGGGAGGGGTCCTCTAGGACAGGAATGTTTGTTTCATTCCCCAGATTAGGGAAGTTCTCAGCTACAATTTGCTCAAATATATCTTCTAGTCCTCCCTCTCTCTCCACTCCCTCTGGGATCCCAATAATTCTGACATTGGAACACTTCATGGTGTCACTTATTTCTCTGATTCTATTTTCATGGATTCTTAGTTGTTTTTCCCTGGCCTCCTCTTTTCCCTTTTTATCTAAATTGTCTTCCAGGTCACTTATTCGTTCATTTGCCTCACTTACCCTAGCTGTTAGATTATCTAGATTAGATTGGATCTCATTGATAGCATTTTTAAGTTCTGCCAATTCAGCTTTCATTTCTGCCCTTAGAGACTCTATGTTGCCATTAATTGATTTCTCCATTCTAGCTATTGTCTTCACAATTGCTAGCCTGAATTCCATCTCCGACATCTTGGTTATATCTACATCCATTTGTAAATCTGCTGCATAAGTCATAATGTCTGAGTCTTTTCTATTTTGGGGGTTCCTCCTCCTAGTCATTCTGTTGATGGGTGGTTGAGGGAATGTATAGAGTCCAAATTATTCACCAGAACCCAAGCAAGATGCACCTGTTTTCTGGGGACCTTAGGGTTGCTGGCCTCTTGTTTTCCCAGCCTGTGTTCTAGGGGAGGGGTCTGCTGTGCTGTTACTCAGGCAACCCTATTTGGGCAGAGTTGCCCTGCCCCCCTGTGGCGAGGGATGGTCTCAGTGGGAACCAGTTTTGGGGGGCTTTTGTTCTCTGGAGGCTTTCCCTGGAGGCTTTCCACATCTCTTCTGTGAGTCAGAGCAGAAGAGACCGTTTCCAACCCTCTGCCTCAGAGCAGAGAGATTGCAGTCTCTTCTTCAGTGAGCTCTCCAGGCCACACTATCTCCGTTTCTGTCTGTGCTGCTATAAACTGCAGTGTCCTGGGTTGTGCGCCACTCCGCAGCACTCCCAGTCCTGCCTCCAGGTTGGGGCATGTCTCTGCCCTTTGTGCTTCTAAAACCGCCAGCCGACCCCCGACCCTGCCGCTCCGGGTTTCCGTCCCAGGCACTGCCCTAAGGTCCTTTACCCGCCACTACCAGTCTTCGAGTCTGTGCCCCGTCCCCAGAGAGCGAGGCTGTCGCTCACTGGCGGTGTAGGATCCCCATGGCCAGGCTCCCTCCTGCTGCTGTTTATCCACCGATATCTGCCCACGGAATCATGGCTCCCCACTTCATACTTGGAAACCAACCGCCCGCAATATTCTGTTTGTAGAGATCCAGATCTATTTTCTTATATCTCAGGCTGATTTCATGGGTGCTCAGAGTGGTCTGGTAGATATCCAGCTCAATTCCGGGGACCAGTTGGAATAGGGTCCCCTACTCCTCCACCATCTTTCCCCTGCTCCCCTCCAGTTTTTTCTTTTCAAGATTACTTTGGTTATTTAGGGTCTTTTGTGGTTCCATGTAAATTCTAGGATTGTTTGTTCTAGATCTGTAAAAAATGCTGGTGGTATTTTGACAGGGATTGCATTAAATCTGCAGATTGCTTTGGGTAGTATAGACCTTTTAACACTATGTGTTCTTCTAATCCATGAGCGTGGAATTTCTTTCCATTTGTGTCGTCTTTAGTTTCTTTCAATGATATTTTATAGTTTCAGAGTACAGGTCTGTCAGTTCTCCAGTTAAGTTTATTACTAGGGTTTGTTTGTTTTTTCCCACATTCTTACCAACAGCATTGTTTATTGTTTTTGATTTTAGCCATTTTGAAAGGTGTGAGGTGATATCTCATTCTGATTTGCATTTCCCTGATGCTAAGTGATGATGAGCATCTTTTCATGTGTCTTGGCTGTCTGTATGTCTTCTTTGGAGAAATGTGTGTTCATGTCTTCTGACCATTTTTTAATTGGATTATTTGGTTTTTGGGTGTTGAATTTTATAAGTTCTTTACATATTTTGGATACTGTGCTGAATTGTAGTTCATGAAGCTCACTACTAAAACTCTGCGAACTTGCCCATTATATTATTTGGATTTTAGTATTCACAGATCAGGACATTGAGGCACAGAGAGGCCAAGGAGTTTTCTCAAGGTTACACTCCTGGCAAGTGGCAGAGAGAGGATTCAAACCAGGGGAATCTCTCTCAGATTCATTGTACTAGGGAAAAGTGGCCTCAAAAATGTACAGAGGCAGCATGATGGAGGGGGAAGAGCCCAGAACAGAGAGCTCCTTCTGTGCAACTTTGTAGAAACAATTCACCCTCTTTGAGTCTGGCTTTATGATCTATAAAATTAGAAGGGTTTGTGTAAATTAGGGAATGGCAAACTTTACCTGTAAACAAAACCAGATAATATATATTTTAGGCTTTGCAGGCCATATTACAGCTATCAGCTCTATTATAGGGTGAATGCAGCCACAGTACAGAAATGAGTGAACATGGCTGTGTGCCAATAAAGCTTTATTTATAAAAGTATGAGGCAGCCTGGATTTAGCCCATAGGCTGTAGTTTGCCTGTCCCTGCTTTAAACTATAAGGGAATTAAAGCTTATATACCTTCCTTTAATACTTCCTGGAGGTAGAACGTAATAAAAAGAAAGGTGGTCTTATTTTTTGTGTTTTAAATTTTTAATTATTTCTTGTCTTAGAACTGCAACTGGTAAGTTATCAGGGAGAAGATCTGGACTCGAAATTCTGAGTTGGCATCGTTGCTCTGCCACTCATTAGGTTGATGGTTTTGATCAGGTCACTTGACTATTCTGAGACTTGATTTCTCTGTAAAATGAGGAAGATAATACTTAACCTATGTAAGTTTTTATGGGAAATAAGTCAGATAATATTTATGAGTGCATTTTGAAAATTATGAATTGTTTTTCATGACATTTGTTTTGTGTTTCCTCTCCTACAGGAGTACCAGCTCATGATAGGACTCAGTAATGCTATGCTCTGGGCTTCCTATTTTGTCTCATTCTTTCTGATGTTTTTAATTATCGTCTGTTTACTGTGCGTGATTTTATTTGTCAAGGCAAGTATGTATTTGAATGCAGCACACTGCATCTACATTTCGAGAGGGATAAAATAACTGTGGGGATGGACTGAGTGGGTTTTAGGTTGCAAAAGAATATGTACATTTTTCATTGAGTCCCCTAGGGAATTCAGAAGGTGCTCAGCTATCAGCACACAAAACCCTAGACCTAGATGGGCAGCCCTTCCACAAGAAAAGAGTTTTTTAGCTAACTCTGCATCTCTCTGAGCAGTGACCCGTTTCACTAGGGCTACTTGACTGGTAAGGGTATTTTCTTTGGCCTCCCTTGTTTATCTATGACACCTCCTACTAGGACTAAACTGGCATCCTGGTTGTTTTGTTAGATCGTACCTGATGTAGTCCTCCGGTACAGTGACCCATCTCTCGTCTTTGTGTTTTTCCTGTGCTTTGTCATCGCCTCTATATCCTTCGGCTTTCTGATTTCCACATTCTTCAATACAGGTGAGTCTAAGACTCCTCCCTTGACAGATTCTCAGCATTTCTGTTGACTTTAAAGAGGATTTCATTTGGGAGCTCATTCTAAACTTCAACTGCCACCTCATATCCAGCCTCTGCTTATTACATTTTAACAAGAAAAACAGATATCATATGCATGTAAAATGATTTGAGAAGAAGGGCAAAGATCAGGAAACCAATACAGCAGAGGATGCCTGTAAAAAGAGGATAAAAACCGACATAAGGTCACATGTGACAATAAGGTGTCAACTAAAATAGGGTCATATGGAAATATTCATTCATTCACTCACTTGCTCTTTAAAGTCTTTGACTCACTCATCACATGCCTGGAACCATGTTGAATATGCAAAAATCACATGAGAGTCGACTTCCTACCCTTTGTGTTCTCACATATGAGAGGAATATGTGACTGGATAAATTCAGACTAGGCTAAGTTAGGAAATTTGTACAATTACTTCTCCAGTGGTCATTTTCTGTTATAATTTATTAAAAAAAATAAGTATATCTTCTTTTTCAGACAACAAATATTCACCATTACACTTTTATATCTTTCATATATGCTGAATAATTAGAGTATTACCTTCTCTTGGTCATTTAAGGTACAAGTACTATAAAACAAATTGCTTTATGGTAAAATTTACATTTCATAGGTATTTTTATTGTTTTCAGCAATAACACTGCTACCAGTTGGTTGGTTCGTACAAAGTAGAGAGTCATACCTACCATCTATCATGAAGTCTAGTAAAACTATGAGTGCAGAGAATCATTCTGTCAAAGTCAGGCTGAAGGTGATTTGCTGAAGAGCAGGGTAAAGTGTACAAATGCCAAGGAGCTCATTGGCCAAAACAACTATGATACTGATTAAATATTTAAAAACATTCCTTCTGTTTATAAACATTGCCGAGGTGACACAAAGTCCAAAATTAGGTGGGAGGTGATTGAAAGCCAAAGATAGCTTTTGTGTTGGGATTTTCTGTTGAGCACCAGAGATTTTGGTGTTTTCTTCCGACAGCAATTCAGGGAGCTAAGGTAAGTCTGGAGAACCTGCCAAAGATGGACTATTTAAGAGGACACCTCAAATAAAGGTAAAATCTCAAAGAGCCTCTCTTGCTGTGCAGGTGAATGAGAAACCAAGGTGCCACACAGAAGGAACAGCAAATTCTTGCTTTGCTTAAATTCACCAGGGTATTAAGATTGTGGTTTATGTGAGAAGGACATCAGTGAATGCAATCAGCAGATAACAATTCCAAGTTTTAATAGCAGAAGATTAGTGAGTTATATAAAATTTTATATTTTGGAAGTTATGGAAGTGCTTCTTTTTTTTTTTTTTTAAGATTTTATTTGACAGAGACACAGCGAGAGTGGAAACACAAGCAAGGGGAGTGGGAGAGGTAGAAGCAGGCCTCCTGCTGACCAGGGACCCCGATGCGGGGCTCGATCCCAGGACCCTGGGAACATGACCTGAGCCCAAGGCAGCCCCTTAACGACTGAGCCACCCAGGGGCCCCTATGGACGTGCTTCTTTATCCCTTTTGCCATCTACTTACATATCTGAAGTTTTTTGGTTGTTTGTTTTTTTGTGATTCCTGTTTTAGTTGTCTTTTTGACTAAATAAAACTACAGGTATTCTGTAGGGAATGATCTATATATGAAGTGGTATCATTCTATTATTTTTCTACTGATGCTTTTCCATATCTTTTTTTAAATTATAAGTCCTTTAAGTTTTAACGGCATGAATAGATAACAAATGCAAGAGTGTATATACGGTGTACATAATAATAAAATGAACACCCAGGTGCTCACCCAAGTAGTCAACATACCACATTGGAAAACAGAAATTGCTAGGATCTAAGGAATACTTTGAGTGCTCCTTTCTGATAATAACCACTATTCTGATTGACTTTTTTTTTTCAGCTTTTTCACTTATATATCTATCACTAGCTAATGTATCGCTTCGTTTTATTAATGAAATTACACCATATGATTTGGATGCAACATGGTGTTATCTATATGGTTGTGATTTCATTTTTACTGCCATATAGTGTTCTCTTGTACAGTTAACAGTTTTACACATGATAGGTATTTGGGTTGTTTCTGGTTAGTTATTGTTAGGAATAATATTGATGTGAACATTCTTGTATATCAGCTGGTAGAGATGTACAAGATTTTTTCTGGGACACATAATTAGGAGTGGAATTTCTTACTCAGGTAGGATATGTGAGCATGTTACCTTACTAGGTCATGTCAAACTGTTTCCAAAGTGGTACAATTTCAAATTCCTCCTAGCAGTAGATAAGTATCTCTATTGTTTCAGACTTTTAAAATTTGTATCAAATTTTGAGGTGTGAAAGGTATCTCATAGTACTTTTATTTGTAATTTCCTGGTAATTATTGATGCTGATCATATTTTTAGGTTAATAAGAACCATGTGTGTTTTTCTTTATAAAATGCCTGTTTACATCTTTTGACCACATATTTTTACAGCTTTATAAAAGTATAATATATATACCATAAAATTCACCCACTAGTAAATTTTTCAAGTTATGTAGCCATCACCAAATATCATTTTAGAAATTTTCCATCACTCCTAAAATTTCCTTTAAGCTAATTTTCAGTCAGTCCTCATTCTTATCTCTCTGGTACAAGGCAACAACTTATCTGCTTTCTCTCTACGTAAATTTGGCTTATCTAGACATTTGGTGTATATGGATAAAGTATGAAGTCTTTTCTTCTTCTAAAATATCTAGTCTAGTTTCTTTTACTTAACATAATGATTTTGAAATCCATTCATGTTTTAGCATGTATCAGTATTTCCTTTCTGTTAATTGCTGAATAATATTTCCTTACATGGATATACAACATTTTGTTTATCCATCCCAGGGTTAAAGGACATTTATATTGTTCACAATATTTTTGGCCATTATGAATAACACTGCTATGGCTATTTACATACAAGTCTTTATGTGGACATATGTTTTTGCTTCTCTTGGAAATGGGATTGTTGGATTATGAAGATAAATCTATATTTAACTTTTAAAGAACTTCCCCAATTTTTTCCAGTGTGATTATAAATTTTATATTTATCCCCACCAGCAGTGGATAAGGGTTCCTGTTTCACCACATCCTGGCCTTATATAATTTAATTGAATTTAAAATTCCAGTATAGTTAGTATACAGTGTTCTGTTAGTTTCAGGTGTACAATATAGTGATCAACATTTCCATACAATACACAGTGCTCATCACAACAAGTGTACTCCCTAATCCCCATCACCTATTTAACTCCTCCCCGCCCCAACCTCCCTTATGGTAACCATCAGTTTGCTCTCTCTAGTTAGTCTGTTTCTTGGTTTGCCTCTCTCTCTCTCTTTTTCCCTTAGCTCATTTGTTTTGTTTGTTTGTGTGTTTGTTTAAGTAGACTCCACCCTGGGCAGGTAGAGTTGGTTGCTTAACCACTGGGAGCCACCCAGGTGTCCCTCATTTGTTTTGTTTCTTAAGTCCACAAATGAGTGAAATCATACAGTATTTGACTTCCTCTGACTGACATACTTCATTTAGCATAATACTCTGTAGCTTGGAAGTTCCTCAGAAAGTTAAAAAAGAACTACCCTATGTCCCAGTAATTGCACTACTAGGTATTTACCCAAAGAATACAAAAATATTAATTCAAAAGGATATATGTACCCTGATGTTTATAGCAGCATTATTCTACAATAGCCAAGTTATGGAAACAGCCCAAACGTCCATTTACTGATGAATGGATAAAGAAGATGTGGTACACACACACACACACACACACACACACACACACACACACACACACAGGAATATTACTCAGCCATAAAAAGGAATGGAATCTTGGGGAGTGTTTTTAACACTCACACAGCACTGTCCCAGAGGATGACCTGACCTCATAATAACCTAATCATCCTTTAAAAAAAAAAAAAAAGGCCCTGTCTCTAAATACAGCACATTCTGAGGTACTGGAGGTTAGGGCTTCAACATGTGAATATTGGGGTGGTGGACACAATTCAACCTATAACACCTGGTATTCCTAGTAATTTATTTAATGTAAAACATTGCATATAAAAATTATAGAAATTATTTGAGTCTTTGGATAACTTTTTTTCCTGCGTAGAGGATTTACTTTTAAATCCATCAGTCATTTAGGTGTGGGGCTCTAGCACTCCTAGATGAGGGGTTTGATAATAATCCAATAAGGATTTGAGATGATTGAAAATGATCTGTTTCTGGTACACCTGTACATTAGATGTAGCCTTTCAGGGCCCTAAGTAAAAGTTCGAGGTATTAATTATGACATCTTTTCTTTAGCATGTCTTAATTCCTGTACGCCTTTGACACTGTCAAAAACTCTGCTCAGTCCCTCAGATTCTAAGCCATAGTTTAGGTTTTACAAATGCTTCAAGGTGAAAATTAGCACCAAATTTTAGACTTAACCTCTCTTGAGTTCTCTTCTTACCCTGATTTTGACCCTATAAATTGTCCTTGCCTGGTAGCTCTCTGTCACTTAACATACCTAAAAAGTAATACTCTAACATACAAATAAATAAATATACTTAAAAAATAATTTGTCTAGATTTTTCTGTCATTAAAAGAGTGGGTCTGAAATAATGCAATCCTCATGATACATAGCATCCTAATCCAGAGGCTTCTCTGTCACACTGACTTTTTTCTCTGTCTTTTTAATGTACTGTTTTATAAAGTATTATTTATAAATAGGTGTTCAAAGTATCATAAATAAGACTGGAAACATATTGTCAACTTTTTCAGTTTTCATCTTCCAAAATTCCAAAATAAATGTAAACCGTGTAGGTGTATTCATATGATGTGATTAGTGGTGGTGTAATCTAGAGATTGCTAGGCTGAGTAGTCACGAATAAAAATGAAAAATGTTTTCATAAACATAAGGGCAAATCCTTTTTTAGATGAGTAAATATCCACAATCATAGCATTAGAAGGAGGATCAATTCCAGAAAAGTTTGTTCTCTGTACCATTTATTCATTCATTTAAGCAAAAATATTTATTGAGCACCTGTCTATGTTCAGCACTGTTCTTCTAGATGCTCGTGATATGGTGGTGACCAAGACAGTTTCCCTTCTTTGTAGGGTCTACATTTTAGAGCTCTTTTGTAATAAGATGAGGATATTTCTACATCAAGCTTTTGTAGTTTTGAACTAACTCTGTATTTTCCTTCTTACTTTTCAGCTACTTTGGCTGTTTCTGTTGGAGGTTTCCTCTATTTTGTCACCTTCTTTCCATACGTATTCGTGAGCACCATGTATACACAGATGGCCCTCACCGAGAAGCTGGCTTTCTGTGTCTTTTCGAATGTTGCAGTAGCTTTGGGGGTTGATTTTATAAGCAAGATGGAAATGAAGCGTGAGTCTTTCCTTTGAAAAATTGACTTTGATGATTTGATTCTGAGGAAGAAAAGGCATATGATCTGGGGTTGCCAATGGAGTGGGTGGAACAGTGGGTGAGAGATGATTGTAGTGTTTCTTAAATATTTTTTTCTGGATTGTAGTATTTTTTTATCATAAAAGTGATACCTCTGTACTATATATAGTATATATATATATACACACAGTGTATATGTATACCTATGTACATGAATATATATATGCAAATATGTATGTATGTATCTATTTACATGTCTATATTGGTGGGCTCATCTTGGGGGGCAGTTTTGCCATGTAGGGGATATTGGCAATGCCTAGAGATATTTTTGGTTTTTGATTATCATGTCTAGTGGAAGACCACTACTGATATCTAGTGTGTAGAAGCCAGAGATGCTACTAAATATCTTACAAAATACAGGACATTCCCTGAAACAGAAGTATCTAGGTTCAAATGTCAGTAGTGTCAAAGTTGAGACACCCAGCTAATATCCATATTTTAACACTATATTTTAGAAATAATTCCCTATGGGGCGCCTGGGTGGCTCAGTCGTTAGGCGTCTGCCTTCGGCTCAGGTCATGATCCCGGGGTCCTGGGATCGAGTCCCACATCGGACTCCCTCCTCGGTGGGAAGCCTGCGTCTCCCTCTCCCACTCCTGCTGCTTGTGTTCCTGCTCTCGCTATCTCTCTCTGTCAGATAAATAAATAAAATCTTAAAAAAAAAAAGAAATAATGCCCTATGAGCTTACAGATACATCTTCATTAGTTTTTACAGATACATTGTATGGGTGTGGCAAAGTTCATTCAACCTATCTATGAGCATTTAGGAGCTTTATAGTATTTTTCAATTGAAATAAACCTGAAATGAATTATACATTTGTAGTTTTATGTTATTGGATTATGTGGCATAAGGGTAAATTACCATAAGTGGCCTGGAGTAGGGTTTTGATTACAAATTTAATTCTTCAATAGTTGTAGAAATATTCAGATTATCCATTTTCCTTGAATAAGCTTTAGTATCTTATATCTTGTATAGAATTTTTCTATTATATTTTAGTGGCCAAAATTCTGAACATAAAGTTGTTCTTCATATTCCTTTATTATCTTTTTTTCTGGGCCTTTTAAAATATTATTAAACTTTACATTCAATAAAATTACCCTTTTTGGGGGTGTACAATCCTGTGAGTCCCAACACATGTGTATATTAATTTAACCTCCACAGCAATCAGAAAACAGAACTGTTTCTTCCTAACAAAAAAATTCCCTTATGTTGCCCTTTCCCTTCAGCCCCTAACACCTAGCAATCATTGATCTGTTCCTCTTGGCAGTTTTGCCTTAAACCAAATCCATGCAAATGGAATTATACAGTTTTGACACTGGCTTCTTCCACTTAGCCTAAGACATTTGTTCTTCACCCACGCTGTTACCTGTATCAGTAGTTCAGTTCTGTATATTGGAAATAGTCAACTGATTAGGGATCCTAATTACATACGAAAACCCCCTCACCTTTGCTATATAACATGTGTCTGTTCTGTTTTTTTTTTTAAGGGAATATTTTATTTTTTTTAACGGTTTAGATATTTATTTATTTAAAAAAATTTTTTTAAAGATTTTATTTATTTGACAGAGAGAGAGCAAGAGAGGGAACACAAGCAGGGGGAGTGGGAGAGGGAGAAGCAGGCCTCCCGCCGAGCAGGGAGCCCAAGGCGGGGCTTGATCCCAGGATGCTGGGATCATGACCTGAGCCAAAGGCAGACGCCTAACGACTGAGCCACCCAGGCGCCCCTTATTTTTTAAATTTTATTATATGTTCTGTTTTTTTAAATAATTTATGTTTCTCTTCATTTGAGGTTGTATTTTCTCTTTCTCTTTTTTTTTAATATTCTCATCCTGGTGGGTATGAAGTGGTATGTTATCATGGCTTTGGTTTGTATTTCTCTAATGACTGATGATATTAAGCATCTTTTCATGTGCTTGTTGGACATTTGTACAACTTCTTTGAAGAAATATCTATGCAAGTCCTTTGCCTATTTTTAAATTGGGTTGTTTGTCTTGTGTTGTTAAGTAGTAAGAGTTCTTTATATATTCTAGATACAAGCCCTTTATTATATGATATTCTCTTCTATTCTGTAGGTTGTGTTTTTAACTCTCTTGATAGTTCCCTTTTATGCACAAAAGTTTTAAATTTTTATCACATCCAATTTATTATTTTATTGCTTGTGTTTTGGTGTCATATATTTGCCAAATCCAAAGTCATGAATATTTGCCTCCATGTTTTTTCTAAGAGTTTTTTTAAAAAAGTATTTGTGGCTATTTAGGTTTTTGATCCATTTTAAAAAGTTAATACTTGTATGTATTGTATGGGAAGAGTCCAACTTTATTTGTTTGCATGTGCATATCCAGTTATCTCAACATCACTTGTAGAAATTAGTCTTTTTTTGTTTTGTCTTGTTTTTTCTTAAAGATTTTATTTATTTATTTGACAGAGAGATACACAGTGAGAGAGGGAATACAAGCAGGGGGAGTGGGAGAGGGAGAAGCAGGCTTCCCGCAGAGCAGGGAGCCTAATGCAGTGCTCAATCCCAGGACCCTGGGATCATGACCTGAGCCGAAGACAGAAGGCAGAAGTGGTATGTTATCATGGCTTAATGACTGAGCCACCCAGGTGCCCCGAAATTAGTCTTTTTTAATCTAATGTAATTATCTTGGAGTCCTTACCAAAAGCTAGTAGCCATTACTCACAGTTGTGTTACTTTGATCTATATGTCTGTCTTTCACCAGTACCAGTTTGATTACTGTAGCTTGGTAGTACTGAAATCAGAAAGTGTGTTTTTCAGCTTAGTTCTTCTTTTATTAAGATTCTTTTGGCTATTCTGGTTCTCTTGAAGTTCCATGTAAATTTTTTAACAATTGGATTTTAACTTTTTATTTTATTTAAAAAAGTTTTTCTTTAAATTCTAGTTAGTTAACATACAGTATAATAGTTTCAGGTGTACAATATACTAATTCAACACTTGCATACAACAGCTGGTGCTCATCAAAGCAAGTGCCCTCCTTAATCCCCATCACCTGTTTAACCCATCCCTCCCACCTACCTCCCCTCTGATAACCATCAGTTTGTTCTTTATAGTTAAAAGTCAGTTTCTTGGTTTGCCTCTCTCTCTCTTTTTCTTTATACTTGTTGTTCTGTTTCTTAAATTCCACATAGTGAAATCATGTGGTATTTGTCTTTCTCTGACTGACTTATTTTGCTTAGCATAATACTCTATCTCCATCCACATCATTGCAAATGGCAAGATTTCATTATTTTCTATGACTGAGTAAGATTCCATTGTATATATATATACCACATCTTCTTTTTCCATTCATCAATTGGTGGACACTTGGGCTCTTTCCATAATCTGGCTATTGTGAATAATTCTGCCATAAACATAGAGGTACATGTATCTTTTGAAGTTGCATATATAATTATAGTTCAGGGGCACCTGGGTGGCTCCATTGGTTAAGCATCTGACTTGTGATTTGGGCTGAGGTCATGATTTCAGGGTCATAAGATTGAGTCCCCTGTCTGGCTGCATGCTCAGCGTGGAGTCCGCTTGTGATTTTTCTCTCCCTCTCCCTCTGCCCCTCTCCCTGCTCATGCTTTCTCTTTCTACTCTCTTTCAAAAATAAATAATAAATAAATAATAAATAAATCTTAAAAAAATTTATGGTTCAGCTTTTTCATTTCTCAAAGGGCTGTTGAGATGTTAATAAGTGTTGTCTTGAATCTATAGATTGCTTTGGGTACTATTGCCATCTTAATAATTAGACTTCTAATTTATGAACACAGGAAGTTTTCCCACTTATTTAAGTCTTCTTTAATTTCTTTCAGTGATATTTTGTAATAGCATACAAGTCTTGCAGCTCTTGTTTAAATTTATTCATAAGCATTTCATTCTGTTGATGCTGTTGTAAATGGAATTATCTTAAAATCCTTTTTAGTTGTTCATTACTAGTAGATGTACTACTGATTATTGTACGTTGACCTTGTATCCTGCAACTTTGCTGAATTCTTTTATTAGCTTTAACATTCTTTTTGGCAGAGTCTTTAAGATTTTCTATACATGATTATATCATCTGTGAGTAAGAATAGTTTTAGTTCTTCCTACCTAATTTGCCTTATCTCTTTATCTTGCTTAATTTCTATGGATATAACTTTACATATGTACAGTGTTGAATAGAAGTGGGAAAGTGAACATGTTTATTTTGTTCCTGGTCTTCTGAAGAAAGCTTTCTGTCTTTTACCTTTGATTATTATTTTAGTTGTGGGTTTTTCATAGGTGACCTTTATCCAATTAAGAAAGTGCTTTCTCTTTCCATTTTTAAATGTTTTGTTATTATTATGAAAGAGTATTGATATTGTCAACTATCTTTCTGCATCAATTGAAATGAACATGTAACTTTATTTTCCTTCTTTTTTCCCAGCTTTATTGAGGTATGGCTCATAAAAAATGTATATATTTAGGTTTTGCAGTGTGATTTTTTTAAAGGTATGCAGTGATACAAGATAATTTAATATACAACATATATACTGTGAAATGGTGATCACAATCAAGTTAACACATCCATTACTTTAGATACTATTTGTGTGTGTGTTTGTGTGGTGACAACATTTAAGGTCAATTTCTTAGCAAATTTCAAGTATACAACAAATTATTATTAACTGTAATTACCATGTTGTACATCAGATCCACAGAATTTATTCATCTAATAACTGAAAGCTTATTGACTAACATCTCCCAATTTTTCCCAACCCACAGTCCCTGGAAATCATTCTTTTACTCTCTGGTTCCATGAGCTTTTTAGATAAAATATATAAGTGAGATCATACATTATTTGTCTTTCTGTGTCTGGCTAGTTTCACTTAGCATAGTGTCTTCCAGATTCATCCATGTTGTTGCAAATATCAGGATTTCCTTCTTTTTTATGGTCAAATAATATTCCAGTATTGTGTGTGCGTGTGTGTGTGTGTGTCTGTGTGTGTGTATACACACAGTTGACCCTTGAACAATATGGGGGTTAGGGCACTGACTGCCCATATAGTTGAAAATCTGTATATAACTTTTGACTCCCTAAAAACTTAGTATAGTCTAGTGTTGGCTGGAAGTCTTACCAATAACATAAACAGTTGCTTAATTCATATTTTGTATGTTATATGTATTATATACTATATAAAAATAAGCTCAAAAAAGAAAATGTTATCAAGAAAATCATAAGGAAGACAAAATACATTTACAGTATTGTACATATATATTTTTTAAGATTTTATTTTTATTAATTTAATTATTTATCTGAGAGAGAGTGAGAGAGAGAGAGCATGCACCGGAGGAGGGGGCAGAAGAAGAGGGAGAGAGAGAATCTCTCAATCAGACTCTGCGCTGAGTTCAGAGCCTAACATGGGGCTCAATCTCACAACCTTGAGATCATGACATCAGCCTAAACCAAGAGTCAGACACTTAACTGACTGGGCCACCCAGGTGCCCCTGTACATATATTTATTGGGAAAAAAAATCATGTATAATTGGACCCACAGTTCAAACCCATGTTGTTCGTGGGTCAACTGTGTATTATATCACATAGTTTCTTGGATAATGGAATGGGTATTTTCTTTATCCATTCATCTGTTGATGGATACTTAGGTTGTTTTCATACCTCAGCTGTTTGAATAACGGTGCAGTGAATTTGGGGGTACAGCTATCTTTTCAAGATCCTGCTTGCATTTCTTTTTTTTTTCTGTTTTCATTTCTTTTGGATATATACCTAGGAGAGGGGTTGCTGGATCATATGTTTTAAATTTTTGAGGAACCTCCATACTGTTTTCTATAGTGGCTGTACCAGTTTATAATCCCATTAACAGTGCATCTAGGTCAAGAAAAGAATCTGTAGGAAAGGGAGGTTATTTTAACATAAACAGTAAAATGGACTAAAATGGAAAGTTTGTCTACATTAAACTTAGAGTGCAATTCAAATATCTTGATATAATTAAACCATGTAAGTAGGAACTAATAGTTCTATATACATTTCCATTATTTCCCTTGGGGCTCATTCTAAATGCAAGTGTACATAGTGTAAGAAAATACAGAGGCTGCTTCTCTGGTGTCATTGCCTAGTAAAAGAGTAAATAGCAACCACCAACAAAATAGTCTAAAAGCTGCCTCCAAAATTAACATGAAAGGGGTTTTCAGGGAAATCACTATATAGTATGTTTTGTCTTTCACTATATGTTTAACCGCCAAATTCAAAAGGAGTTCATATACAATACAAAATTTTAAAAGAACCCACAAAAACACCCCCAGAAAAACCCAAACTACCCTATAACACACAAATCTAACAAAGTATGTATGGTCAGAGATTCCATAAAGTGTTTATAGATGTTACTTATCTTCTGTTTTTAGTATCTAAAGTGTTTCGAGAGGCCATTGCTTAGTGTATACATTTTTTAAAAATATTTTATTTATTTATTTGACAGAGAGAGACACAGCGAAAGAGGGAACACAAGCAGGGGGAGTGGGAGAGGGAGAAGCAGGCTTCCCATGGAGCAGGGAACCTGATGCGGGGCTCGATCCCAGGACCCTGGAATCATGACCTGAGCCGAAGGCAGACACTTAACGACTGAGCCACCCAGGCGCCCCTACTGTATACATTTTGATCTATACAGATAGTATAGTATTAATAAGAAATCCTGTATTCAATTCAATTCAAATTGGATTTTGCAAGTTAGTAACTTAAGTGCTTTGACAAAGTTATAAAAAGTGCATTTTCTTATTTTCTATTTTCATACAATGTAATTTTTTTCATATTTATATCTTTTAAAAGTTAAAATCAGCCAAATGTTAAGCAATATGTACACTAAAAGTTTGGGTGGTAGTTTGTATTTTAAGAGAAACAATTTCCTTATGATTTGCCTCAAGTAAGTAGCATTACCAGCTAATAATAAAAACTGAGAAAAGCACATTCAAAATACTGATTTAATTTGGCAGCAAATGGTTATTCTTTGGAGACTAATGAAGGTAGACATGACCCATCAAGATGAAGTGGGCTCTTTGAAATACTCAATAGTCTACATAAATTTTTTAAAAATATTTTTAAAGAAGCATCTGTAGCCACTGATAACAAGGCAATACCTAGTTTATGATGACTTGAAGCAAAACAAATGCTCATAAGGAAAAAAGAGCTGTGTTTTAATATTATCTAAATTTACTTTTAATATTATCTAAATAGCCCAGTAACGTTTTCCTTTCAGTACAATACTCTTTCTGTATAAGGCAGTTCCTGGGAGCCAGACAGTTTAGATAATGAGGGAGTTAAGTTAGGGAGTAATTGCTTGCAGTTTATTTTTTTAAAAAGATTTTGTCAGAGAGAGAGCATGAGCACAAGAAGGGAGAGCGGCAGGCAGAGGGAAAAGCAGACTCCTTGCTGAGCAGGGAGCCCGATGTGGGACTCGATCCCGGGACTCTGGGATCATGACCTGAGGTAAAGGCAGATGCTTAACCGCCTGAGTCACCCAGGCCTCCCTACTTGCAGTTTAAACAGCAACTTTTTGCTTCCCACTCAGTGAGCTCTTATTTATGTCTAACAAAAAAAGCAGTTCTTAAAAAGGTACCATTTCTGATTTCTTCATTATATGTAACCTTTGTAAACGAATCGTGTAAAACTATAAAATTAGCAAATGTCTTGAAATCTGTACATAAAACATACATTATCTCTAATTTCAAATTCATGTATTTGTGTAGCACTCAACCTTTACAAAGAAAAGCGGCTCCAAAGATAGTCTTATACACAGGAAACTGTTCCTTTTTCACTTTGTATCCACCTCACACCCTGATTTTAATTGTCTTGGTCATGGACCTTTCCAAGAAGAGATTTTATATTTCAGTACCGTAGCTGGTTGTCAGAAAACCCTGCTTTCCTCTGTTGAAGGAGTTAGGTCCTTCTGATGTTGGTGTATGCCTTCTAATATTTTCACAGCTTCAGGAAGCATGTCCTCTGGTTCCCTGTCTTCATGTTCATTTAAAGCTGCTGCCATTGAAAGGTTTGTGGAGCAAGAATTGGAAGTCTCTTTAGTTTGGGTGTACTTGATCCAAGTTGGATGAATATGGCCAGTGCTTTCTTTCTTTGTCATCTGACTCCCATACCCGTACTTGGAGGTCTGTATAGGCTCTGTTTAGAGGTCTGCAGCTTCTCATTCAGCTGGTCACTTCTCAGTGCTGTGACTGGAACTTTCCCCTGTTACTCCATAGGCTGTAGTTAGCTGTGGCTTCTCAGACATCTCTCTCCCGCCTTCCTGTCCATCATTGTCGCTGACACACCAAGGACTCTGGCATTTCTCTTTTATTCTTTCTTAGAATTTCCATCTCTCTGCATGGTGTATACTTCTTCCATTAAAGAACTTACCATGTTAATCACAGTTTTTTAAAATTCCTGGTCTGATAATCCTCACATCTTTGTCTTATCAAAGTCTAATTCGGATGCTTGTTCACTCTCTTCAAACTGTGTTCTTTGCCCTTCAGTATGCCTTGTGATTTTTTGTCAACAGATGGGTATGAGGGGCACCTGGGTGGCTCATTTAGGTGTCCAACTCTTGATTTCAGCTCCGGTCATGATCTTGGGGTCCTGAGATTGAGCTCCCTGTCAGGCTCCATGCTTGGCAGGGAGTCTGCTTGGGATTCTCTCTCTCCCTCTCCCTCTGCCCTTCCCGCTTGTGTTCTTTCTTTCTTTCTCTCGCAAATAAAATTAAACAAACAAATAAATAAAATCTTTAAAAAAAAAAAGGTGGATATGAGGTATTGGGTAAATGGAACCACAGTAAATAGGCCTTTAGTGATGGAGAGGTAAGGTGCGTAGTCCTATGACTAAGCCTCAGTCACTTGATAAGCTTGTACCCTTGGGCTCCCATCAGTGCTTCTCAGTTTTTTGCCCTGCTTAGATGGGACAGGGTGGCTAGAGGGGGCTAGAGTTAGGTATTTCGCTTCCCCTAGGTAAGTTAGGGTCTGGTAAAATAGTCTCTCATGAAGGAATGCCTGATTAGGAACGGAATGCACAGGCACATTTCAAAATGGCTTTTTCCTTCTCCCTCCTAGTAGTATGAGGGGACTTCTCTCTGATATTCACTGTGAAGAACTGGCAGGGCTCCTGAAGGTAAAACTCACAAAAGCTTGGGGATTCCTCAATGACTTGATCCCCTAGAGTTTTTAACCCTCAGACTTGTCTACCCTGGGCCTTGACAATTCATCATAGTTCAGGTTTTCCTACTCCAGTTCTGGTTCCCTTGGAAGTTTCTGCTCGTGGTTTCTGTTTCATTAAATTCTCTGTGCCTGCCTGTCTGTCTCTCCAATTGTGGGGTCAGTGGTTTGCCCTGTGACCTCACGTCTCTGATAGATCTAAGAAGAATGGGTGATTTTCCAGTTTACCTTTTTATTTCTTGTTAGGATAGAGTGGTGACTTCTGAGCTCCTTACACACCAGACCAGAAACTAGAAGCCAAACCTTATTTTTATATTGATGAATGTATTTACAAATTTATATATCTTGCTGGTTATTTCAGTGGAGATTCACATGAAAGAGAATAGAGGAATAGGGCCACCATCCCAACCAGTAGGTCTGTTTATGGCTTTAAAGCTTACTTTATGGACTTTTTATGACTGTTTATTTTTGTCTCAGTCGCTACTAACTTTTAGTTGAGTTTGGCTGTAGGAAGAGGCAAGTTGTATCATTACTTACTTTATTATCCTCTCGGACAGTCTGAATTTCAAAGTATCAGCAAATATCAAATAGTACCTGTCTCCAGAGAATACCAGTGCATTCTTGTTGTTTAATGATGAAGCAGCTGGATAACTTTGTTCTAGTCACAATTGAGCACCTCAACTAACTGTCTGCTACTATGTTTCAGAGTATGGTGTCCAGTGGAATAACATGCTGTCACCAGTGAACCCAGATGATGACCTTAGTTTTGCTCATATTATGGGAATGCTTTTATTTGATGCTTTCTTGTTTGGCCTTATGACCTGGTATATAGATGCTGTCTTTCCAGGGAAGTATGGTGTGCCCAAGCCATGGTATTTCTTTGTGCAGGTAAGTTCTAACGATTCTATTATTGAGAGAAGCCCCAGTTCTTTTGTATTTAGTTTGTCAAACAGTGAACATTATTACCTTGAACACCTTCCCTGTTGTGCTCCTATCTTCTGATACTAATACAGTTTTTATTCTTTCTGAACTAAAGCCGTTACAAGTTAACGTTGTGCCATGTATAATAGAATCAAATGGCTTTTCTACAGAAAAAAAAAAAAACAAACCTCCATCTGAATGAATATGTGGTGGGGTCCTTAGATCCTAGTGAGGAGGAGATGAATTGTGTCTCATATCTGGTTTATCACCATCTGCTTTTTTCCATTATTAGCCCAAATTACTTAGAATCAAAGCCATAGCAAAGTGGAGAGCATCTCTCTCTTTTTTTCAGTCCCCTTCTTTATTGTTCTATGGTTCAAAGCAAGTGGTTCCCAAACTCTTGTCTCAGAAATCCTTTATACTCCTAAGAATTATTGAGCACCCCAAAGAGCTGTGGTTAATATGGGTTTTATCTATCAATATTAACCATATTTGGATATTAAAACAGAAATCTTAAAGATATTTATCAACTCGTTTAAATATATCACTAATAAACCCATTGCATGTTGAAGTCAACATTTTGGTGATAAATAGCTTTTTTTCAAAATTTAAAAATATTAGAAGAGTGGCCTGTTTTATATTTCTTTCAAATATCTTTTATATTTACTTAATAAAAGATGACTAAATTCTCATTGGAGAGTGTATATCTGGCTCTGCATTTAATCTTTTGCATGATGTGTTTTTGTTTAAAATATATGGAGAAAATACAGCCTCATGCAAATACGTAGTTGAAAAATGGAGGAGTATTTCAGTAGCCTTTTAAACAAATTTGGGTATTCTTTTGTACTTCACCAAAACTCAACTAATGGTAATTTTCCTGCAGTTAGTTGAAGTTTGGAATCTGAAAACACATTAACAAACATTTCTTATTCTGTTTCATAATAATATTCATTGGTGTATCCTGTGATTTGAATAGATCTTTAACCATGCATAAATGGTTAACATCATATTTTGGTTATTTGAAAAATATTGGTTCACTGCTACATACCTTCCAAGTGATGACACATTTCATCACACATTATCAAAGCATCACATTTATTAATATCAACATGATGTTATCATGATAGTTTTTAAAAATTGTAAATTTGTCACACAGTAGTGGATATCAGTTTTTCAAAATTCTAATTTTCACTTGAAAGTCCCAGTTTTATCATTAGCAGCAAATGTTGTCAGTTCTTTTCTTTGAAATAATAATACCTCTTCATTAAGTTTCAAGAAAATGTCTGCTAGATGTCCAGGTCTAAAGAAACATAATTTTTATGTCTGTCATTCTTTCCAAAAAAAGTGATAATCCATGAAACAAGTGGCTAGTTCACAACTCAAACAATGACACAAGTAATTTTCTCAGAGCTTCCATTATATTTTCATTTGCTATAGAGATGCTTTATTCGTATTTTCCATTTTATCACACAGACTATTTTAAAAATCACATTCAAGGAATGAGACTTAAGTGATTTTTACTTTTTCATAAAAGACACAATTAAGTGAAATAGATTTATGTACTTATTTATTTTATTTATTTATTTATTTATTTACTGTGTCTGGTGGTGAAGAAGATGGTGACTGTTTATTACAGTTTTATGCTACTAATTTGATTTATGTTAAAGCACCAGGCATTTTATTCAACATTGATTTTACACCACCAATGAAAATATCAATGCAGTAGAAAGACAAATGTATTTTTAAAAGTATTTTTATGGAAAAGAATTTTGAACTCAGACTCATTGAAAATGTGTTAGGAATCTCCAGGGATCTGGCTGTATATTGCATGACCAAATAAAGACACTTGACTTAGAGTGATAGAATGCTTTTCACTGAGCCGTTTTAAAGTAGATTTTATTTTGTCTTTCTTCTTGGACAGTGAGATTTTAAATAACAGGTTTTGTGCTTATTGTGTTGAAGTTCACATTCTAGGCCGTTTGCTTCCAAATTTTGTTTCAATTTATGTGCCTCAACCCATCTTGAAACCAAAGTGAAATGAGCCAAAGTGTTAAGAGCATTTCATTTTTCACTGATATAATGATGACTATGGTTTTGGTCTTTTCTTAGAAATCCTACTGGTTTGGTAAAGCTTTAAGCATTAAGAAGAAAGAAGATAAGCAAATTATTGATATAACTAGAAGTGACTATTTTGAAGATGAGCCTGTTGATTTGGCAGCTGGTATCAGGATTCAACATCTGTACAAGGTACTGTGTTTTCTTTTTTTAAGATTTTATAATTGAACATAATTAAAAAAATAAAAAATAAAACAATTTAAAAATGAAGATTTTGTTTATTTATTTGAGAGAGAGAAAGCAAGAGACAGCACAAGTGGGGAGGAGAGGGAGAAGCAGACTCTCCGAGGGGAGGGAGATCCTGCTGTGGGGCTCGATCCCAGGACCCTGGGATAATGACCTGAGCCAAAGGCAGACGCTTAACGACTGAACCACTCAGGCACCTCATGTACAAGGTACTGTTTTATGAGTCTATTTTTCCCAGTGCAGCTGAAAGTTAATTTATAGTGTATAGTAAATGTTCTCACTGGCCATGGCCCTAACCCTCACCATAAGATGTTAATAAAAGTTGTATTCAGCATATTAATTATTTAACAAAATGAAAATGAAAGATGTGCAAATAAAATAAAAATCCATATGTTTCTTTCTCATTTCTTCAGAATGGAATCCAGTTTTGTATTATGATAATGGTGTCTTTTACATTACTCCCACTATAAGAGCTAATGTCTAGCTGGAACTGTGATGGTTTGATGTGTAAATATTAATTTATGTTTACAGTTGTGGTTTTACTTATTCTACCAGTTATGCATTAGACTATTTGGCTGAATTCTTCTTTGTCCAAACTTTTGGTGAGGAGGTGTTCCTGGGTATATTAGTTTATTTGGAGCAATTAGGTGCCCCTATGTAGGCCTTTTAAAGTAATTACTGATAGAGGGGCACCTGGGTGACTCAGTTGGTTAAGCATCTGCCTTTGGCTCAGGTCATGATCCCAGGTTCTTGGGATCAAGCCCCCCATCAGGCTCCCTGCTCAGCAGGGAGTCTGCTTCTCCCTCTCCCACTGCCCCACCCTCCGCTCTTGTTCTCTGTGTGTGTCTCTCTCAAACAAATTTTAAAAATCTTTAAAAAAAAAAAAGTGGACTATTGATGTCTCCTACTGTTATTGTATTGCTGCCTATTTCTTCCTTCAGATATGTTGATATTTGCTTTATATATTTAGGTGGCCTGATGTTGGGTGCACATATACTTATAATTGCAATATCTCTGGTTGAATTGATCCTTCTATGTTTATATAATCACCCTCTTTGTTTTTTGTGACTGTTTTTGACTTAAAGTCTATTTTATCTGATAGAAGTATAGCCACCTCTTCTTTCTTTTGGTTACCATTTGTATGATATATATTTTTCTATCCCTTCACTTTCAGCCCATGTGTGTCCTTAAATATATGTGAATCTCTCATAGACAGGATTTAGTTGGGTCTTTTTTTTTTTTTTAAATCCATTCAGTCATTCCAGGTCTTTTGATTGGTGAGTTCAGTCCATTTACATTTAAAGTAACCCATTGATAAGTCAGGTTTTACTACTGCCACTTTGTTCTTTTCCGACTGTTTTATGATTCTCTTGTCCTCTCTTCTTTTGCTGTCTACTTTTTTTTTGGTTTGATGGATTTTTTTCGTAGTGATATGCTTTGTTTTTCTTTTCTTTTGTGTGCCTATTATAAGTTTTTCTTTGTTGTTACCATGAAGCTGCATTGAACCATATAATTATGACATCTATTTTAAGCTGATAACACCTTAACCTTAATTATATCCAACAGTTCTACAATTTTATTCTTTCTCCACACTTTTTTTTTATTGTTCTTTTTGTTTTTATTTTATTTTTAAGTAAACCCTACACCCACCGTGGGGCTCCATACTTTGTTTTTTTCTTTTTTAATTTTTTATTGTTATGTTAATCACCGTATATTACATAATTTGTTTTGGTGTAGTGTTCCATGATTCATTGTTTGTTCATAACACCCAGTGCTCCATGCAGAATGTGCCCTCCTCAATACCCATCACCAGGCTAACCCATCCCCCCACCCTCCTCCCCTCTAGAACCCTCAGTTTGTTTTTCAGAGTCCATCATCTCTCCTGGTTCGTCTCCCCTTCTGACTTACTCCCCTTCATTCTTCCTCTCCTGCTATCTTCTTCTTTTTCTTTTTTCTTAAAATATGTTGCGTTATTTGTTTCAGAAGTACAGATCTGTGATTCAACAGTCTTACACAATTCACAGCGCTCACCGTAGCACATATCTTCCCCAATGTCCATCACCCAGCCACCCCATCCCTCCCACCCACGACCACTTCAGCAACCCTCAGTTTGTTCCTGAGATTAAGAATTCCTCATATCAGTGAGGTCATATGATACATGTCTTTCTCTGATTGACTTACTTCACTCAGCATAACACCCTCCAAATCCATCCACGTCGTTGCAAATGGCAAGATCTCATTCCTTTTGATGGCTGCATAATATTCCATTGTGTATATATACCACCTCTTCTTTATCCATTCATCTGTCGATGGACATCTTGGCTCTTTCCACAGTTTGGCTAAGGTGGACATTGCTGCTATAAACATTGGGGTGCACGTACCCCATCGGGTCCCTACATTTGTATCTTTGGGGTAAATACCCAGTAGTGCAATTGCTGGATCGAATGGTAGCTCTAATTTCAACTGTTTGAGGAACCTCCATACTGTTTTCCAGAGGGGTTGCACCAGCTTGCATTCCCACCAACAGTGTAGGAGGGTTCCCCTTTCTCCACATCCCCGCCAACATCTGTCGTTTCCTGACTTGTTAATTTTAGCCATTCTGACTGGTGTGAGGTGGTATCTCATGGAGGTGTTGATTTGGATTTCCCTGATGCCGAGCGATGTTGAGCACTTTTTCATGTGCCTGTTGGCCATTTGGATGTCTTCTTTGGAAAAATGTCTGTTCATGTCTTCTGCCCATTTCTTGATTGGATTATTTGTTCTTTGGGTGTTGAGTTTGATAAGTTCTTTATAGAGTTTGGATACTAGCCCTTTATCTGATATGTCGTTTGCAAATATTTTCTCCCATTCTGTCGGTTGTCTTTTGGTTTTGTTGACTGTTTCTTTTGCTGTGCAAAAGCTTTTTATCTTGATGAAGTCCCAATAGTTCATTTTTGCCCTGGCTTCCTGTGCCTTTGCTGATGTTTCTAGGAAGAAGTTGCTGTGGCTGAGGTCGAAGAGGTTGCTACCTGTGTTCTCCTTTAGGATTTGGATGGACTCCTGTCTCACGTTTAGGTCTTTCAACCATTTGGAGTCTATTTTTGTGTGTGGTGTAAGGAAATGGTCCAGTTTCATTCTTCTGCATCTGGCTGTCCAATTTTCCCAACACCATTTGTTGAAGAGACTGTCTTTTCTCCACTGGACATTCTTTCCTGCTTTGTCAAAGATGACTTGACCGTAGAGTTGAGGGTCCATTTCTGGGCTCTCGATTCTGTTCCATTGATCTATGTGTCTGTTTTTGTGCCAGTACCATACTGTCTTGATGATGACAGCTTTGTAATACAACTGGAAGTCCGGAATTGTGATGCCGCCAGCTTTGCTTTTCTTTTTCAATATTCCTCTGGCTATTCGGGGTCTCTTCTGGTTCCATACAAATTTTAGGATTATTTGTTCCATTTCTTTGAAAAAAGTGGATGGTATTTTGATGGGGATTGCATTGAATGTGTAGATTGCTCTAGGTAGCATTGACATCTTCACAGTGTTGGTTCTTCCAATCCATGAGCATGGAACGTTTTTCCATTTCTTTGTGTCTTCTTCAATTTCTTTCATGAGTATTTTATAGTTTTCTGAGTACAGCTCCTTTGCCTCTTTGGTTAAATTTATTCCTAGGTATCTTATGGTTTTGGGTGCAATTGTGAATGGGATCGACTCCTTGATTTGTCTCTCTTCTGTCTTGTTGTTGGTGTATAGGAATGCCACTGATTTCTGTGCATTGATTTTATAGCCTGCTACTTGACTGAATTCCTATATGAGTTCTAGCAGTTTTGGGGTGGAGTCTTTTGGGTTTTCCACATAAAGTATCATATCATCTGCAAAGAGTGAGAGTTTGACTTCCTCTTTGCCGATTTGGATGCCTTTGATTTCTTTTTGTTGTCTGATTGCTGTGGCTAGGACTTCTAATACTATGTTGAATAGCAGTGGTGAGAGTGGACATCCCTGCCGCGTTCCTGACCTTAGGGGAAAAGCTCTCAGCTTTTCCCCATTGAGAATGATATTCGCTGTAGGTTTTTCGTAGATGGCTTTTATGATATTGAGGTATGTACCATCTATCCCTATACTCTGAAGAGTTTTGATCAAGAAAGGATGCTGTACTTTGTCAAATGCTTTTTCTGCATCTGTTGAGAGGATCATATCATTCTTGTTCTTTCTTTTGTTAATGTATTGTTTCACGTTGATTGATTTGCGGATGTTGAACCAGCCTTGCAGCCCAGGGATAAATCCCACTTGGTCGTGGTGAATAATCCTTTTAATGTACTGTTGGATCCTATTGGCTAGTATTTTGGTGAGAATTTTTGCATCCATGTTCATCACGGATATTGGTCTGTAATTCTCCTTTCTGATGGGATCTTTGTCTGGTTTTGGGATCAAGGTAATGGTGGCCTAATGAAATGAATTTGGAAGTTTTCCTTCCGTTTCTATTTTTTGGAACAGTTTCAGGAGAATAGGTATTAATTCTTCTTGAAATGTCTGATAGAATTCCCCTGGGAAGCCATCTGGCCCTGGGCTTTTGTTTCTTGGGAGATTTTTGATGACTGCTTCAATTTCCTTAGTGGTTCTGGTCTGTTCAGGTTTTCTATTTCTTCCTGGTTCAGTTTTGGTAGTTGATACATCTCTAGGAATGCACCCATTTCTTCCAGGTTATCTAATTTGCTGGCATAGAGTTGCTCATAATATGTTCTTATCATTGTTTGTATTTCTTTGGTGTTGGTTGTGATCTCTCCTCTTTCATTCATAATTTTGTTGATTTGGGTCATTTCTCTTTTCTTTTTGATCAGTCTGGCCAGGGATTTATCAATCTTGTTAATTCTTTCAAAGAAACAGCTCCTAGTTTCGTTGATCTGTTCTACTGCTCTTTTGGTTTCTATTTCATTGATTTCTGCTCTGATCTTTATGATTTCTCTTCTCCTGCTGCGTTTAGGCTTTATTTGCTGTTCTTTCTCCAGCTCCTTTAGGTGTAGGGTTAGGTTGTGTATTTGAGACCTTTCTCAAGAAACAAGAAAGGTCTCAA
>NW_027397147.1:702796-704102 GCF_003265705.2 Callorhinus ursinus
TCAATATTTCTTGGAGGGCTGGTTTCGTGTTTGCAAATTCCTTTAGTTTTTGTTTGTCCTGGAAGCTTTTTATCTCTCCTTCTATTTTCAATGACAGCCTAGCTGGATATAGTATTCTTGGCTGCATATTTTTCTCGTTTAGTGCTCTGAAGATATCTTGCCAGTCCTTTCTGGCCTGCCAGGTCTCTGTGGATAGGTCTGTTGCCAATCTAATATTTTTACCATTGTAGGTTACATATCTCTTCTCCCGAGCTGCTTTCAGGATTTTCTCTTTGTCTCTGAGACTCATAAGTTTTACTATTAGATGTCGGGGTGTTGACCTATTTTTATTGATTTTGAGAGGGGTTCTCTGTGCCTCTGGATTTTGATGCCTGTTTCCTTCCTCACATTAGGGAAGTTCTCTGCTATTATTTGCTCCAATATACCTTCTTCCCCTCTCTCTCTTTCTTCTTCTTCTGAGATCCCAATTATTCTAATGTTGTTTCGTCTTATCGAATCACTTATCTCTCGAATTCTGCCCTCGCGATCCTGTAGTTGTTTCTCCCTCTTTTTCTCAGCCTCTTTACTTTCCATCATTTGGTCTTCTATATCACTGATTCTCTCTTCTGCCTCATATATCCTAGCAGTTAGTGACCCCATTTTTGATTGCACCTCATCAATAGCCTTTTTGATTTCGACTTGGTTAGATTTTAGTTCTTTTATTTCTCCAGAAAGGGTTTCTCTAATAACTTCCACATTTTTTCAAGCCCAGCTAGTATCTTTAAAGTCATGATTCTGAACTCTAGGTCTGACATCGTACTAATGTCCGTATTGAGTAGGTCCCTGGCTGACGGTACTACCTCTTGTTCTTTTTGCTGAGGTGATTTTTTTCGTCTTGTCGTTTTGTCCAGAGGAGAATAGATGAATGAGAGAACAAAATGCTAACAGGTTTACAATGTCCCCAGCAAATATACTGTATACAAATCAGAAAAAACCTGAAACCAGGTAAAGAAAGGGAAAGAAAGAAAAAAGAAAGAGAAAAAAGAAAAAGAAAAAAGAAAAAAAAAGATAAAAACAAAAACAGAACAATACAAAAAAAGCAGAATGTGATCAAATATGATCAGGCTAGTGCATAGATCAGTGCCACACACTAGATTTTGGGCGTATTTTGGTCTGTTAGAAAAAAGTGCCTCCTAAAATTTTAAAGGAAGAAAGACATGTATGTACAAAATAAGGGTTGATACAATGAAGGGATAGAAGATGACTGTAAAGATGAAAATTATAAAAGATTTTATAAAAGGACTTGATAAGATAAGAAGTTGTTTGA
>NW_027397147.1:704202-771860 GCF_003265705.2 Callorhinus ursinus
TTGATGAACTAATGAATCATGGTAAAAAAAAAAAAAAGCCATGAATTCTATGTGCAGTATTCCCCTAGCGCTGGAGTTCTCCCGTTCTCCTTGATTGGTAAACTTGGTCTTGGCTTGCTGGCTGTTCGTGCTGATCTTCTGGGGGAGGGGCCTGTTGCCGTGGTTTCCAAATGTCTTTGCCGGAGGCTGAATTGCCCCGCCCTTGTCGGTCCGGGCTAAGCAAGCTGCTCGGGTTTGATCTCAGGAGCTTTTGTTCCCTGCAAGCTCTCTGTACAGCCTTGGAGGACCAGGGCAAAAATGTTGGCCTCCCAATCTCCACCCGGAGGAGCTGGGAACTCGGGGCCCCGCTCCTCAGTGCACCCCCAGAGAAAAGCAGTCACTCCCTTGTCCCTGGTCTCCGGCCGCACTCCGTGCTCACCCGGCCTGTGACCGAGCATTTGTATCTCTGGCACCCGACCCCGTGTGGAGTCTCCAGACCCAGCAGATCCCTGCGGTATATTTCCGCGCCGCTCCTCCCCGGGAAGGAAGGGGAGTCTCCCCGGATCTGCCGCCTGTTGGGTCCCTGCTGCAGGAGCAGTGGCCCGACTGGGCCGCGGATCACAGTTTATGGCAACCCCAAGCTGAGAGCCCGCGCCTCCGCTCCGTCTCTGCAGCCGGCTTCCCCGCTCCGATACCTGGAACTCTGGCGCACTCAGGCTCCCCCGGTCTTTCTGTGACCCCAAGGGTCCTGAGACCCCACTGTCCCGCGAGGGTTCCACCCCCGCTTAGCCACTGGAGCGACGTCCCTCAGCGGAGGCGACTTCTAAAAGGTCCGATTTTGTGCTCCGCGTCTCTAGCACTTGCCAGAAGCGGCCGGCTGAGGCCCCTCCCCCTCCGTCTATCCTCCCGAATATCGCCTCGGATTCACTTCTCTGCACGTCCTACCTTCCAGTAAGTGGTCGCTTCTCTGTTCAGAGAGTTGTTGCTACTCTCATCTTTGATCTCCTGTTGAGTTCGTAGGTGTTCAGAATGGTTTGATCCCTATTCAGCTGAATTCCTGAGATCAGACGAAATCTAGGTCTTCTACTCCTCCGCTCCATACTTTGTTTTTAATGTCAGTGTTTACTTCTTTCTGTATTGTGTGTTTATCCACTAACAAATTTTGCAATTATAATTACTGTTAATCATTTTGTGTTTGTTCACTTTTATACTGTTTAAAACTGATTATGTACCGCTGTTACAGTATTATTATATTCGTTTGTCTGTATATTTACCTTTACCAATGATATTTGTATTTTCCTATCCTTTCGTGTTGCTCTTTAACATTGATTCATCTCAACGTGAAGAATTTCCTTTATCACCTCTTGTAAGGAAAGTCTAGTGGTGATGAACTTGCTCAGCTTTTGTTTAACAGAGAAAGTCTTTACCTCTCCTTTATTTTTGAAGGACAGATTTGCTAAGTAGAGTATTGTTGGTTTGTAGTTTTTTCCTTCAGTACTTTGAATATATACCATCCTATTGTCTCCTAGCCTGCAGGATTTCTTATCAAAAATCCACTGATAGTCTTATGTGGGTTCCCTTGTATATGATGACTTAGTTTTCTTTTAGAGCTTTGAAAATTCTCTTTGTCTTTGACTTTTGACAATGTCTATTTTTTTTTTGATGTCTGATCTTATTTATTTGTCACTCTTAAAAAATCTCATTTTTGACTGGACTCAGACTTAGAGGTAGAAGCTCTCAGAGAGGACAGCCTCTGTCTCTTGACAATCTGTTCCTGGCATTTTTCTTTGGCCTCCTTCACTCTCTTGGCCAAAAGTTTAGCATATTCTGCAGCCTCTTCCTTATTTTTCTCAGTGTGCCACTTCTTTAAAGCAATATGCCGATGTTTGTGCTGGAGGACATGTGGAGTAACAAGATGCTGAATCTTAGGCACTTTGGTTCTAGGTTTCTTACCTTCTTTGTTTAGGGGCTTTCTCACAACATACTGGCAGACATCATCTTCTTTAGAGAGATTGAAAAGTTTGCGGATTCTGCTGGCTCTTTTGGGCCCCAGGCGATGAGGCACAGTAGTATCAGTGAGTCCAGGAATATCCTCCCCTTTTTTTACAATGACCAAGTTGAGAACACTGAGATTGACATCCACAGTGCAACCCCAAACAGATTTGCGCTTTCTCTCTCCAGTCTTCCTTGGTCTGTAGCAGGAATGCCCCTTACTCAGCAGCAGGAGGACACGGCCATGGGTCAAGACACCCTGCTTCATGGGGAAGCCTTGCTTGTCATTGCCACCACTGATTCGGACCACATAACCCTTCCATTCTTCACTCAGAGCATTAGCAGCAGCAGCAGCAGTCCCTCCAGCAATCCTGTGGGATTGCAGAGGCCAGGCAGCCCTCCAGAGCATCAGCAGCAACTTCTGTGGCCATACGCTTCTCATAAAAGGTATGAAGTTTACATTCTTCATCCACTTCAGTGAGTTTCTGGCAGCCAGTAGCTGGGAAAGAGATGTTCAGCTTCATCCTGAAACAGGCTACCTTCTCTGAGGCGCCAGGAAAAAGAGCTGACAATGTAATTTTAATGTGTCTTTATGTAGACTTCTTTGGTTGAAACTATTTGGGCATTTTTAAGCTTTATGAATCTAGATGTTCATTTCTATCCCCAGAGCTGGGAAATTTTCAGCCAGTTTTCTTCAAATAAACTTTCTAGCCCTTTCTCTATCTCTTCTATTTCCATGACTCTCTTAATGAATATGTCGTTTCTTTTCATGGTGTCTTATATGTCCCATAGTATTTCTTCATTATTTTTCATTTGCTTTTTGCTTCTCTGACTGGATAATTTCAAATGACCTGTATTTGAATTTACTAAGTCTTTCTTCAGCTTGACTGAGTCTGCTGTTGAAGCTTTCTATTGATTTTTTTTTTTTTTCAATTCAGTGATTGTATTCTTCAGCTTAGGATTTTTGTTTTTTCATGGCTTTTCTCTTCGCTGAACTTCTCATTTGTTGATGTATTGTTTTTGGTTAGTTGTATATCTGGGTTCTCCTGTAGTCCACTAAGCTTCTTTCTTTTGTATGATTATTTTTGAATTTTTTGTCAGGCAGTTCATAATCTCTATTTCTTTAGGCTGGCTACTGGAGCTTTATTAGTGGTGTCACATTTCCTTGATCTTTCATGATCCCTGTAACTTTGCCTTGGTATCTGCACATTTAAGAAGAAGTTATCTCGATTCTTCACTGACTGCCTTTGGCAAGAAAAGCCATTTGCCAGTCAGCCTAGCCTGGGATTCTGGGTGGGCCAGTTTGTGGAGCCCATGGGCAGATGTGGCTTACTGTTGCAGCTCATGGGGTGTACCGTTTTATGAGAACTGCAGGGTCTGTGGTCAGGCAGGGCCCATTGCTGGTGGTCTGCAGCCTAGTGGGACTGTAGTCTAGTGGGGCTGGCTGGTGGGGCTTTCTGGCCATGGAGGGCTGCCCGGCCTTTGCAATCCCACAGGATTGCTGGAAGGGGCTCTGTTGTTTGACAGGATTGGCTGGTGGGCCTCTGTTTCCAGGAGGATCTACCAGTGAGACTTTGTGGCTAGGCAGGGCTATCCGATGGGAACCGTGGAGCTACCACTGAGATCCAGCAGTACCACCACCTGAGAGCCTTTACCCTTTCTCTTTGGTCCCAGCTCTTGCCTGGTGGTCTAGCTGTGTCAGTTGCCCTGGCATTCCATGTGAGGCAAGATAGAAGTGGGAAAGACAGAAACCTGGGGAAGTTGGATGTCTACCTCTTTCTCCCTTTCTGCCACTGGAGAAATTGTGGGCTGAAGGGATCCTTCTTGATGCTGTTCTGTGTTGACTTGGAGGAGAGGCAACGTGGACAGAGTGAAACTGCTTCTTTTTCCCTCAGTTTCTGTGCTCCACCAGGGTGCTGGAACCTTACCTCTGAGCTCCACAAATCTCACAGTGCTGTTCTTGTCCATGGTAGTTGCTAAATCTGTTTATGTGTGGTGGGGGGAGGAGAGCGGAGGACATTTTATTCTACTGTCTTGCTGACATCATTCTGGTAATGCCTCTCCTTATCTCTGATAATTTTCCTTGTTCTGAAGTCTGTTTTGTCTAAAATTAATATAGATACTCCATATTTTTTATTAGTGCACCATAATATATCTCTCTCCATCCCTTTAATTTTAATCTTTCTATGTCTTTGTATTTTAAGTGGATTTCTTGTAGGTAATATATAATTGCATCTTTTTAAAAAATCTACCTTGTCAAGTCTCTTTTAATTGGTGTATTTAGTCCATTATTGTGTAAAGTGATTATTAATATGGTTGAATAAATGTCTATAGTATTACAACTGTCTTACATTTGTTGCCTTTGTTCTTTGTTGCTTGTTTTATCTGTCCCTCCTTTTTTGCCCATCTAGAGTAGTCTAGTCTACTTTTATCTATATTGCTCAATTAGTAAGGTTCTTGACACTCCCACCCCCTGATGCTTTCAAAATCTTTGTTTTTAAAGATTTTTATTACTTAGTCTTTGGTAGTTTAAATATGATATGTCCAGGTCTGGGTTTTTTAACATTAGTACTGCTTAGTGTTCTCTGAGTTTCCTAGATCTGTAATTTGATGTCTACCATTAGTTCAGAAAATTCTCAGTCATATTGTTTCAGATATTTCTGCTCCTTTCTTTCTTCTTCTAACAATCCATGTATGCTTGCTACCCTTGTGTATTTTTCCCACAGTTCTTGGATATTCTGTTCTGGTTATTTCCATTCTTTTTTTTTTTCTTTTTATTTCAGTTTGGAATGTTTCTATTAGTGTATCTTCAAGCTTACTGATTCTTTCCAGTTCACTGATGAGCTCATCAATGGTATTTTTCATTTCTGTTATGACATTTTTGATTTCTGACATTTCCTTTTGATTCTCTATTAGGGTTTTCATCTCTCTGCTTAAATTACACATTTGTTCTTCATTTCGTCTGAGACCTCTGCATATTAAACATAGTTATTTTATATTACCAGTCTGGTAGTTTCAAAATCTCTGCCATATATATAGCTGGCTGTTTCCTACATTCCATTCAGACTGTGTTTTCCCTTGCCTTTTAATTTTTTAATAAAAACCAGACATCATGTATTGGTTAATAGAACTTATGTAATTATTCTTTAAGTATGAGCTTTCATTTTTGTCTGGTTTGGAATTAGTTTGTGTTTACTGTTTACTTAAGTTTTATAGTTGTTAGAGGCTTTAGTTTCCTCTAGTGTACTTGTTTTTTCTTGCCCTCTCTTGTCTTTGCGTTTTCCTAGAGACCCCTTAAATAGTTTGAGCCTTGTGGTTCTTTCTTCTCTAGTCCCATTATTATATATAAGCCCTACTGATGAGGTAGTGAGGTGAAAAGTGGTGAGGAGGAAAAGTGTTCTGTAATCCTCAGACTACGTCTCAGTCTTTTTAGTATGCCTGTGCCCCTGGGCTCTGACCTTCCCCAGAGCTCATCAGTTCTCATGCACCTCCTTAGTTGAGACAGGAAGGTTACAGGGATGGAGTTGGGTATTTCACTTTCCCACATGTCTGTGAGGCTTTAATAAAGGAGCTTCCCTTGAGGACAGGCCGTTGTTGCTGAGAACAGAGAGTTGGACATATTGAAAAGTTGTTTATTTTCCCCTGAGGTATTTCAAAATTGCTACTTCCCCCCATGTCCCCTTCCTGGAAGCCCAAGGATATTTTCCTCTAATCTTCACTATGAAAACCTGGTGAGGCTCCTGGAAGATAAACTCTTAAAAGTCTGCAGACTTCCTAAAACTTGTTTTCCAGGAGTTTTTTACTTTCACACTAGCCCACATTCACCCATCAGGAATTTGTCAGTCACCATTTAAGTGGTCTTACAAGTTGGTGGCTCCAGTGGCTTCTGCTCCCCACGAGATGTGGTTTGCCAGCATCCCAATTTTTTTAAATTTTTTATTGTTATGTTAATCACCATATATTACATCATTAGTTTTTGATGTAGTGTTCCATGATTCATTGTTTGTTCATAACACCCAGTGCTCCATGCAGAATGTGCCCTCTTTAATACCCATCACCAGGCTAACCCATCCCCCTACCCTCCTCCCCTCTAGAACCCTCAGTTTGTTTTTCAGAGTCCATCATCTCTCATGGTTCGTCTCCCCCTCTGACTTACTCCCCTTCATTCTTCCTCTCCTGTTATCTTCTTCTTTTACTTTTTTCTTAAAATATGTTGCGTTATTTGTTTCAGAAGTACAGATCTGTGATTCAACAGTCTTGCACAATTCACAGAGCTCACCGTAGCACATACCCTCCCCAATGTCTATCACCCAGCCACCCCATCCCTCCCACCCCCAACCACTCCAGTAACACTCAGTTTGTTTCCTGAGATTAAGAATTCCTCATATCAGTGAGGTCATATGATACATGTCTTTCTCTGATTGACTTATTTCACTCAGCATAACACCCTCCAGTTCCATCCACGTCGTTGCAAATGGTAAGATCTCATTCCTTTTGATGGCTGCATAATATTCCATTGTGTATATATACCACCTCTTCATCCATTCATCTGTCGATGGACATCTTGGCTCTTTCCACAGTTTGGCTATTGTGGACATTGCTGCTATAAACATTGGGGTGCACGTACCCCTTCGGGTCCCTACATTTGTATCTTTGTGGTAAATACCCAGTAGTGCAATTGCTGGATCGAATGGTAGCTCTAATTTCAACTGTTTGAGGAACCTCCATACTGTTTTCCAGAGGGGTTGCACCAGCTTACATTCCCACCAACAGTGTAGGAGGGTTCCCCTTTCTCCACATCCCTGCCAACATCTGTCGTTCCTTGACTTGTTAATTTTAGCCATTCTGATGGGTGTGAGGTGGTATCTCATTGAGGTTTTGATTTGGATTTCCCTGATGCTGAGCGAGCCAGCATCCCAATTTTTGAGGCATTGGTTTCTCCTATGACCTCAGCTCCAATGGATCTAAGAATTACTGTTTTCAGTTTATTCAGCACTTTTGTCAGAGAATGAGACTTTGAACTTCTAAGAACTTTTTAAAAGAATTTATTTATTTATTTGAAAGAGAGAGAGAGAGAGAGAGGATGAGAGGGGCAGGGGCAGAGGGAGAAGCAAACTCCCTGCTGAGCATGGAGCCCGAAGCAGGACTTGATCCCAGGACCCTGAGATCATGACCTGAGCTGGTCAGATGCTTAACCGACTGAACCACCCACTCGCCTCTAACTTCCAAGATCTTTTCATGTTGGAGAAGACTGTATTTTTATTAGCTCCTTGAGCATGCTAAATTTCAGTTTGTAGCTTAAAAACTTTATGACTTCAGAGAAGAGTTAAGATGGTGGAGGAGTAGGGGACCCTAAATTCATCTGGTTCCTGGAATTCAGCTAGATAATTATCAAATCATTTTGAACACCTTTGAAATCAATTGGAGATCTGAGAAAAGAAATGCTGCAATTCTACAAATAGAAAAGCGACCACTTTTTGGAAGGTAGGAGATGCAGAGACTTTAATCAGGGAAGATATATCAGAGGATAATGTGAGGGGAGGGAGCCTCTTTAAGGAGGCTACCAAAAGTATTATAAGCAGCAAAATGCAAAAGTGGAACTTTTAGAAGTCTGCTACAGTAGGGGTTGTCCCTGGCTCAGAGGTGCTCAGGTGACGAAGTGGGGCATAATCCCACATGGGACAGTGTGGGCTGAGGCTGCCTGGGGTCCAAGAATTACAGGAGGTGCCTTAGTGTCGCAGAGTTCCCAGGCAAAGGAACAGGGAAGCCAGCTGAAAACAGCCAGTCTAGGAGCCAGCTTTCTGCTCAGTGTTGCCATAAACTGTGAACTGCTGCACTGTTGCATGACCACTCTCTGGACAGGGGCCCAGCAAAAGGGAGAAGCATGGAAAGATACCCCTCTCTCCCCGCCTCCCCTGGGAGGAACAGCACCAGTCCATGCCACAGGAGTCTGTAAAATTTGGCGACTTGAAATTTAGTCGTGTGCCTGAGATAAAAATGATCAGTCATGGGCTGAGTGAACACAGATTCGGATGCAAACCAGGGAGACAAAAGTGATTGATTGTTTTTCTGTGAGGGCTCACTGAAGAGTGGGGGCATGAACTTTCAGCTCTGGGCCTAGAGAGTGGGGTGCCGCCATTTGCATCTCCCCATTGGTGCTTAGAGCCTTCAGGGAACAAACCAGTGCCACATAATCAAATCTGGAGCTGCTTACACTGAGCTCGGCCTCCTGGCAAGGGAGATACAAGTCTATCAGGGCAAGGGCACTTGATAATCAGCACAACAGACCCTCCCCCAGGAGACGAGCAGGAACAACCATCTAGCACACAAGTTTACGGATCACAGAGAACTGCAAAACTCAAAACTTAAGCTCTTGGGGAAAACAGTATATAGCATTCACGGTTTTTTAAATTATTCTTTAGTCTTTCAGGTTTTTTTTCATTTATTTTCTTTTCCAATTCTTTTTTATTTTTTATTTTTATATATGTTATACATAAGTTCTAATATATCTACATATATAAATGTAGATATTTTCTTTGGTTTCTGTTCATTGTATTTTATTTTATTTTATTTTTGCATATATGTGTTTTTCTTTCTTTCCTGTTTTGGGATCTAGTTTCTTTTAACAAGCAGAACAAAATATACCCAGGATCGAGTATTTTGTTCCATTTTGTTTCTGGTTTGATTTTTTTTTTCTTATTTTGTCTTCTTTGTGTTTTCTTTGAGTTTGTTTTATTTTTTTCTGTTGTTGTTGGTGGTGGTATGTTGTCTTTTCTCTCTCTTTCTTCTTCTTTTCTAGACATAATGATCAGATGGAGAAATTCACCGCAAAAGAAAGAACAGGAGTTGGTACTCACTGCCAGGGATTTAATCAATATGGATATAAGATGTCTGAACTAGAATTTGAAACAATGATTATAAACATACTAGCTGGGCTTGAAAAAAAGCATAGAAGACAATAGAGAATCCCTTCCTATAGAAATAGAAGAACTAAAATCCAATTAGGACAAAATTAAAAATGCTATTACTGAAATGCAGTAAAAAATGGAGGCTCTAACAGCAAGGACAAATGAGGCAGAAGAGAGACTCAGTGATTTGGAGACAAAAAGATGGAAAATAAAGATGCTGAGAAGAAGAGAGAAAGACAAATACAGGGTCACGAAGGAAGACTTTGAGAAATCAGTGATTCCATAAAGCAAATAATATCTGGATAATAGGGGTCCTTCCTGGAAGATAGAGAGGGCAGGGGCAGAAGGTTTATTTGAACAAATTGAAGCTGAGGACTTCTCTAACCTGGGGAAGGAAAAAGTCATTCAAGTCCAGGAGTCACAGAGAACCCCCAAAATCAATAAAAATAGATCAACACCTCAACATATAATAGTGAAGCTTACAAATTTCAGAGATAAAGAGAAAATCCTGAGAGCAGCACAGGACATGAGGTCTTTAACCTACAAGGATAGAAACATAACACTAGCAGCAGACCTGTCCACAGAGACCTGGCAGGCCCAAAAGTACTGGCATGATATAATTAACCTATTAAATGAGCAAAATATGCAGCCAAGAATTCTTTATCCAGCAAGGCTGTCATTTAAAATAGAAAGATAAAAAGCTTCCAGAACAAAAAGAAACTAAAGGAATTTGTGAGCACTAAACCATCCTGGCAAGAAATATTAAAAGGAATCCTTTGAGCAAAGAGAGAGCCCAAAAGTAACGTAGACCAGAAAGGAACAGAGACAATCTATAGAAACAGCAACTTTACAGGTAATACAATGGCACTAAATTTTTATCTATCAATAATTACTCTGAATGTAAATGGACTAAACACTCCAATCAAAAGACACAGGGTATCAGATTGAATAAAAAAACAAGACCCATCAATAAGCTGTCTACAAGAGACATATTTTACTCCCAAAGACACCTCCAAATTGAAAGTGAGGGGTGGAGAACCATTTATCAAGCTAATGGACATCAACAGAAAGCTGAGGTAGCAATCATTCTATCAGACAAACTCAATTTTAAACTAAAGACTGTAATAAGAGATGAGGAAGGACACACTATCATAATAAAAGGGTCTATCCAACAAGAAGATCTAACAGTTGTAAATATTTATTCCCCTAACTTGGGAGCAGCCAAATACATAAACCAATTAATAACAAAATTAAACAAACACATTAATAATAATACAATAATAGTAGGAGACCTTATCACCCCATTCACAGCACTGGACAGATCATCTAAGTAGACAATCAACAAGAAACAAGGGCTTTGAGTGACACACTGGACCAGATGGACTTCACAGATATATTCAGAGCATTCCATCCTAAAGCAACAGAATACACATTTATCTCTAGTGCACATGGAACATTGTCTAGAATAGATCACATACAGCCTCACAAATCAGGTCTCAACTGATACAAAAAGATTGAGATTATACCATGCATATTTTCAGACCACAGTGCTTTAAAACTTGAATGCAATCACAAGAGAAAATTTGGAAGGAACACAAATACATGGAGGTAAAAGAGCATTCTACTGAAGAATGAATGGGTCAACCAGGAAATTAAAGGAATTAAAAAAAATGGAAACAAATGAAAATGAAAACAGGACAGTTCAGAACCTTTGTGATGCAGCAAAGGAGGTATTAGGAGGGAAGTGTATAGCAATACAGGCCTTTCTCAAGAAACAAGAAAAGCCTCAAATGCACAGTCTAACCTTACACCTAAAGGAGCTGGAGAAAGAACAGCAAATAAAGCCTAAATCCAGCAGGAGAAGATAAATAATAAAGATTAGAGCAGAAATCCAATGATATAGAAATTAAAAAAAATTAGAACAGATCAATGAATCTAGGAGCTGGTTCTTTGACAAAATTAATAAGATCAAACCCCTAGCCAGATTTATCAAAAAGAAAAGAGAAAGGACCCTAATAAATAAAATCATGAATGAAAGAAGAGAGATCACAAGTAACACTGAAGAAATACACACAATTATAAGAACATATTATGAGCAATTATATGCAAACAAATTAGGCAATCTGGAAGAAATGGAGACATTCCTTCAAACATATAGACTACCGAAACTGAAACAGGAAGAAATAGAAAACCTGAACAGACCCATAACCAACAAAGAAATGGAATCAGTAATCAAAAATCTCCCAAAAACAAAAGTCCAGGGCCAGATAGCCTCCCAGTGCAATTCTACCAAACATTTAAAGAAGAATTAATACATGTTCTTCTGAAGCTGTTTCAAACAAATAGAAATGGAAAGAAAACTTCCAAACTCTATGAGGCCAGCATTACCTTGATCCCAAAACCAGACAAAGACCCTACCAAAAAGAATTACAGACCAATATCCCTGATGAGCATGGATGCAAAAATTCTCAACAAAATACTAGCTAATAGTATCCAATGGGCACCTTACAAGGATTATTTACCACAACAAAGAGGGATTTATTCCTGGGCTGTGAGGGTGGTTCAACATCTGCAAATCAATCAATATGATACACCACATTAATAAAAGAAAGGACAAGAACCATATGATCCTGTCAATAGATGCAGAAAAATCATTTGACAAAATACAGCATCTTTTCTTGATAAAAAACTTTCTGCAGTGTAGGGATAGAAGGTACATACCTCAATATCCTAAAAGCCATCTATGAAAAACCCACTGTGGATATCATCCTCAATGGAGAAAAATCAAGAGCTTTCCCCCCTAAAGTCAGGAGCATGATGGGAATGTCCACTCTCACCACCGTTGTTCAACATAGTATGGGAAGTCCTAGCCTCAGCAATCAGACAACAAAAACAAAAATAAAAAGCATCCAAATTGGCAAGGAAGAAGTCAAACTCTCACTCTTTGCCAACAACGTGATACTCTATGTTGAAAACCTAAAAGACTCCACCCCAAAATTGCTAGAACTGATACAGGAATTCAGCAAAGTCACAGGATATAAATCAATGCACAGCAGTTAGTTGCATTTCTGTACACTAACAGTGAGGCAGAAGAAAGAGAAATCAAGGAATTGGTCCCATTTACAGTTGCACCAAAAACAGTAAGATACCTATGAATAAACCTAACCAAACAGGTAAAATATCTGTACTCTGAAAACTAGAGAACACTTATGAAATAAATTAAGGAAGACACAAAAAATGGAAAAGCATTCCATGCTCATGGATTGGAGGAACACATATTGTTACAATGTCTGTGCTACCCAAAGCAACCTACACATTCAATGCAATCCCTATCAAAATACCATTAGCGTTTCTTCACAGAGCTAGAACAAACAATCCTAAAATTTGTATGGAACCACAAAAGACCCCAAACGGTCAAAGCAATCTTGAAAAGCAAAGCTGGAGGCATCAAATTCTGGACTTCAAGCTGTATTACAAAGCTGCAGTCATCAAGACAGTATGGTACTGGCACAAAAACAGACACACAAATTAATGGAACAGAATAGAGAGCCCAGAAATTGACCCTTAGCTCTATGGCTAACTAATCGTTGACAAAGCAGGAAAGGATATCCAATGGAAAGAAGACAGTCTCTTCAACAAATAGTGTTTGGAAAATTGGACACCACATGCAGAAGAATGAAACTGGACCACTTCCTTACACCATACATAAAAATAAACTCAAAATGGATGAAAGACCTAAATATGAGACAGGAATCCATCAAAATTCTAGCAGAGAACACAGGCAGCAACCTCTTTTAACTCAGCTGCAGAATCTTCTTGTTAGACACATCCCCAAAGGCAAGGGAAACATAAGCAAAAATGAGCTGATCATAATAAAAATTTTTAAAAAATAGAGACTTAAAAAAATGAACTATTGGGACTTCATCAGGATAAAAAGCTTTTGCACAGCAAAGGAAACAGTTAACAAAACTAAAAGGTGGGGCGCCTGGGTGGCTCAGATGGTTAAGTGTCTGCCTTCGGCTCAGATCATGATCTCAGGGTCCTGGGATCGAGCCCCACATCGGGCTCCCTGCTTGGTGGGGAGCCTGCTTGTCCCTCTCTCTCTACTGTTCCCCCTGCTTGAGCTCTCTCGCTCTGTCAAATAAATAAATGAAATCTTAAAAAAAAAAACTAAAAGGCAAAATAGATGTGGTATGTATATATATACATATGTATATGTACACACACACACACACACACACACACACACACACACACACACACACACTGGAATTTTACTCAGCCATGTAAAAGAATGAAATCCTGCCATTTGCAATGTCATGGATGGAACTAGAGGGTATTATGCTAAGTGAAATAAGTCAGAGAAAAACAAATACCATATGATGTCACTCATATGTGGAATTTAAGAAACAGATAACATAGAGGAAGATAAGGAAAAATAAGATGAAGATTGAAAGGGAGGCAAACCATAAGAGATGCTGAACTCTAGGAAACAAACTGGGGTCTGCTGGAGGGGAGGTGGGATAATTGAGTGATGGGCATTTATGAGGGCATTTGATATAATGAGCACTGGGTGTTATATGCAGCTGATGAATCCCTAAATTATACCTCTGAAACTAATAAAAAAACTTTAAGACTTCACTTGACTATCTTATATAAAGTAGCACCATCTACCAATGTTACTGCAATAGGTAATCATTTACAGGTTTTTGCTTTTTG
Source organism: Callorhinus ursinus (assembly GCF_003265705.2). Classification (NCBI taxonomy): domain Eukaryota; kingdom Metazoa; phylum Chordata; class Mammalia; order Carnivora; family Otariidae; genus Callorhinus; species Callorhinus ursinus. Next base: position 717,801 of record NW_027397147.1, read on the forward strand.
TGTGTTTCTTCTACTGGAATTTTTCTCTCATGAGAGCAGGAGCTGTTTTGGTCTTGTTCATTAATGTATTAGTAATACCTTATACAATGTATGCCACATAGTATAGGCCCTCAATAAATATTTTTTGAATAAATGGATTGATTAGCAGTGATTAGTTTTAGTAGATGAGGCAGAGGGAAATGTGTAAGGTAAGTCAGTCTCAGGTTTCTGTCTGTACATCTGTGTGGGTTGTGGTAAGGAATGTGGCATGAGGAATACATTTTCAGATACGCTAATGAGTTGGGAGTGCCTCAAGGAAACCTAGTATAATGGGTGTCCAGCATGAAGTTCTGGAACTTAGCAGGAAGACATTGATTGGGGCAGACTGTGGCATTATCAACCTCAAGATAGTAGCTGGAATGAAGTGGGACTGGATGAGATGGTTCAGTAGGAGTTTTGTAGACCTACTTTTAAGGTCTCTGCATATATTGCCTTTAAATATTGTTTATTTTTCACAGTTTTATGTTTTCTATGCTTTCACTTTTTCTCCTTTGAGATTAATGTTCTGTCATTTGTTCTTTTTTCCTGGATAATTGATGGACATGCCTGTCCTTTATAAGGAGTAATAATAGACATAAAAGTAGTATTTGTTTTTTTATTTTCATAGGAATTCACAATGGAGAAGGATACCATCATGGCAGTAAAAAACTTATCTTTCAATGTATATAAGGGGCAAATTACTGTTCTTCTGGGACCTAATGGGACAGGAAAGACTACCACCTTATCAATTCTCACAGGTAAGTTTTCAGGGTCACCCTGATCACAGATACTGTGCATCAAACTCTGAAGCTTCTGTGTACCCTCTTAACATTGACATCATTGTTATTTAAGTTATACACACAGTTGTTTATTAATTCACACTTTTTTAAAATTTTATTTTATTATGTTATGTTAATCACCATACATTACATCATTAGTTTTTGATGTAGTGTTCCATGATTCATTGTTTGCATATAACACCCAGTGCCCCATTCAATACGTGCCCTCTTTAATACCCCATCACCAGGTTAACCCATCCCCTCACCCCCCTCCCCTCTAGAACCCTCAGTTTGCTTCTCAGAGTCCATAGTCAATTCACACTCTTCTTAAAGTACAAATCATTTGTTGTAAAGTTTAAAAATCAGTATTTATTTTTGCATCTCACATGCATCTTCTTCATAATATACTGTTCTCATTGGTGAATGCAAAGACCCTCTTCTTTTTAATTTTTATTCCTTTATTTTTTTTGTCTTACTTTCCCTTTTATTCCCCTGCCCCCTTCATAGGAAACCCATTCTAATTCAAGTTACATAGTTTTCATTGTAAAATGTATAATATATATTCTTATGAATGGATTTTTATATTTATTTAAAAAATTTCAATTAACAAAACTAAAAGGCAATGCTACGGAATGGAAGAAGATATTTGGAAATGACATTACAGATAAAGGGCTGGTATCCAAGATCTATAAAGAACTTCTCAAACTCAACACCCAAAAAACAAATAATCCAGTCAAGAAATGGGCAGAAGACATGAACAGACACTTCTCCAAAGACATACAAATGGCCAACAGACACATAAAAAAATGTTCAACATCACGTGCCATCAGGGAAATACAAATCAAAACCACAATGAGATACCACCTTACACCAGTCAGAATGGCTAAAATTAACAAGACAGGGAACAACAAATGTTGGTGAGGATGTGGAGGAAGGGAAACCCTCTTACACTGTTGCTGGGAATGCAAGTTGGTACAGCCACTCTGGAAAACATTATGGAGGTTCCTCAGAATGTTAAAAATAGAGCTACACTACGACCCAGCAGTTGCACTCCTGGGTATTTACCCCAAAGATACAGATGTGATGAAAAGAAGGGGCACATGCATGCCGATGTTCATAGCAGCAATATCCACAATAGCCAAACTGTGGGAGGAAGCTGGGATACCCTTCGAAAGATGAATGGATAAAAATGTGGTCCATATATACAATGGAATATTACTCAGCCATCAGAAAGGATGAATATCTACCATTTACATTGACATGGATAGAACTGGAGAGTATTATGCTAAGTTGAAATAATCAGAGAAACACAATTATCATATGGTTTCACTCATATGTGGAACATAAGGAATAGTGTCGAGGACAATGGGATGGGAAAACTGGGAAGAAATCAGAGAGGGAGACAAACCATATGAGACTCTTGACTCTGGGAAACAAACTGAGGGTTGCAGAAAGGGAGGTGGGTGGGGATAACTGCCTGATGGGCATTAAGGAGGGCATGTGATGTGATGAGCACTGGGTGTTATCCTGAACTGATGAATCATTGACCATTATATCAAACACCAATGATGTACTATACCTTGGCTAATTGAATTTAAATTAAAAAATTTCAAACATTCATCCAGGATGAAAGATTTTATACCCTTACACCTACCATCTAGATTCTACTATTTTAATATTTTACTGCACTTGTCACATATCTATTGATCCCATTTTTAGGCATCTCAAAATTAATTTTAGATGTTAGTATGCTTTTTACTAAACAATTTGATATGAATATTTTAACTAAATTTTTCTTTTGGTGTAAAATTTTATTATGATGAAACACTTAAATTTTAAGTGTTTATTTGCTGAATTTTGACATGCATACATCTCTGTAATCCAATTGCCTGTTAAGCTGGAGAAATTCACTACAATCCCAGAAAATTCTCACTCTACTCAAGTTATCCACTTGTAATTCATAGCAACCAGTACATTTCAGATGAGGCAATAATAACTTCATTCATATCATCAATGTATACTGATAAGCCAGATATTTGTTTTTTTAATAAGGATTTAAGGTATTATCTATTTATTTATTCATTTATTTATTAATGTTTCAAGTTTTATTTAAATTCCACTTAGTTAACCTATAGTGCAATACTAGATTCAGGAATAGAATTTAATGATTCATTATGTACATAAAACACCCAGTGCTCATCACAGCAAATGACCTCCTAAACCCATCACCCATTTAGCACATCCCAAGCCTACCTCCCCTCCAGCTACCTTCAGTTTGTTCTGTATAGTTAAAGAGTCTCTTATGATAGGCTTCCCTCTCTTTTATTTCCCTTCCCATATGTTCATCAGTTTTGTTTCTTAAATTTCACATAAGTGAAATCATTTGGTATTTGTTTTTCTCTGACTGACTTATTTCACTTAGCATGGTACACACTAGCTCCATCCTCGTCATTACAAATGGCAAAATTTCATTCTTTTTGGTGACAGAATAATATTCTATTGTATATATATGCCACATCTTCTTTACCCATTCATCGGTTGATTGGCAATTGGGCTCTTTCCATAGTTTGGCTATTGCTGATAATGCTGCTATAAACATCAGGGTACATGTATCCCTTTAAATCAGTATTTTTGTATCATTTAGGTAAATACCTAGTAGTGCAATTGCTGGGTCATAAGGTAGTTCTATTTTTAACTTTTTGAGGCACCTCCATATTGTTTTCCAGAGTGTCTGCACCAGTTTGTATTCCCACCAACAGTGTAAAAGGGTTCCCCTTTGTCTGCATCCTCACCAAAATCAGTTGTTTCTTATGTTGTTAATTTTAGCCATTCTGACAGGTGTGAGGTGGTATCTCATCATGGTTTTGATTTGTATTTCCCTGATGGCCAGGTGATGTTGAGCATGTTTTCATGCATCTGTTAGCCATCTGGATGTCTTCTTTGGAAAAGTGTCTATTCATGTCTTCTGCCCATTTCTTAACTGGATTATGTTTTTTCGGTTTTGAGTTTGAGAAGTTCTTTATAGATTTTGGATACTAACCCTTTATTGGATATATCATTGAGAATATTTTTTCCCATTCCAAAGTTTGCCTTTTAGCTTTGTTGATTGTTTCCTTTGCTGTGCAGAAGCTTTTTATCCTAAGGAAGTCCCAGCAGTTGATATTTGCTTTTGTTTCCTTTGTCTCTGGAGACATCTCTAGTAAGTTGCTACGGCTGATGTCAAAGAGGTTGCTGCCTTTGTTCTCCTCTAGGATTTTAATGTTTCCTGTCTCACATTTAGATCTTTCATCCATTTTGAGTTTATTTTTTGTATGGTGTAAGAAAGTGGTCCATTTCATTCTTCTGCATGTTGCTCTCCAGTTTTCCCAACCCCGTTTGTTATAGAGACTGTCTTTTTTCTGTTGGATAGCCTTTCATACTTTGTCGAAGATTAGTTGACCATGCAGTTGTGGGTCCATTTCTGGGTTCTCTATTCTGTTTCATTGATCTGTGTCTGCTTTAGTGCCAGTATCATACTATCTTGACGACTACAGCTTTGTAATACAGCATGAAGTCTGGAATTTGATGCCTCCAGCTTTTCTTTTCTTTTTTTTTCTTTTCTATTTCTTTATTTTTTTATTATGTTAAGTTAGCCACCATACAGAACATCATTAGTTTTTGATGTAGTGTTCAATGATTATGTTGGCTATTTGGGGCCTTTTGTGGTTCCATACAAATTTTTGGATTGTTTGTTCTAGCTCTCTGAGAAATGCTAATGGTGTTTTGATAGGAATTGCATTAAATGTGTAGATTGCTTTGGGTAGTATAGACATTTCAACAATATGTGTTCTTTCAATCCATTAGCATAGAATGTTTTTCCATTTCTTTGTGTCCTCTTCAATTTCTTTCATAAGTGTTCTCTAGTTTTCAATTCCTTGATTTCTCTTTCTTCTGCTTCATTATTCATCTATAGAAACTCAACAGATTTCTGTATGTTGATTTTGTATCGTGTGACTTTACTGAATTCCTGTGTCAGTTCTAGCAACTTTTTGGTGGAATCTTTTGGGTTTTCTACATAGAGATCATGTCATCTGTGAATAGTAAAAGTTTGACTTCTTCCTTGCCAGTTTGGATGCCTTGTATTTCTTTTTGTTGTCTGATTGCTGAGGCTAGGACTTCCAGTACTATGTTAAGTAACAGTGGTAAGAATGGACATCCTTGTCTTGCTCTTGACCACAGAGGAAAATCTCTCAGGTTTTCCCCATTGAGGATGATATTCACTGTGGATCTTTCATATATGGCCTTTATGATGTTAAGTTCCCTCTATCCCTACTTTGTTCAGGGTTTTTATCAAGAATGGGTGCTATACTTTGTCAAATGCTTTTTTCTGCATCTATTGAGAGGATCTTTTGGTTCTTATCCTTTCTTTTATTAATGCATAATATCGTTTTGATTGATTTATCAGTGAATATTGAACCACCCTTGCAGCCCAGGAATAAATCCCACTTGATTATGGTGAATGATTCTTTTAATGAACTGTTGGGTTTGATTTGCTAGTATCTTGTTGAGAATTTTTACATCCATGTTCATCAGGAACATTGGCCTGTAATTCTCCTTTTTAGTGGGGTCTTTGTTTGGTGTTGGAATCAAGGTAATGTTATCCTTGTATAATGAGTTTGGAAGTTTTCCTTCCATTTCGATTTTTTGGAACAGTTTGAGAAGAATAGCTGTTAATTCTTCTTTAAATGTTTGGTAGAATTTCCCAGGAAGCCATCTGGCCTTCGACTTTTGTTTGCTGGGAGGGTTTTTTTTTTTTTTAAGTTTATTTATAACCCCGTGTGGGCCTTGAACTCACTACCCTGGGAGCATACTCTACTAACTGAGCTAGCCAGGTTCCCCTGTTGGGAGATTTTTGATTATTGATTCAATTTCTTTGCTGGTTATAGGTCTGTTCAAATTTTCTATTTCTTCCTGTTTCAGTTTTAGTAGTTTATAGGTTTCTAAGATTGTATCCCTTTCTTCCTGGTTGTCCAGTTTGTTGGCATATAATTTTTCATAATATTCTCTTATGATTGTATGTATTTCTCTGCTTTTGCTTGTGATCTCTCCTTTATTATTTGTTATTTTATTCATTTGGGCCCTTTCTCTTTTCTTTTTGATAAGTCTGGCAAGGGGTTTATTGATCTTATTAATTCTTTCAAAGAACCAGCTCCTAGTTCTACTGGGCTTTTTGTTTGTTTTTTTCTTTCTTTTTTTAAGATTTCATTTATTTATTTGATGGAGAGAGAGAGAGAGCAAGCACAAGCAGATGGGGGAGTGGCAGAGGGAGAAGCAGGCTCCCCACTGAGCAGGGAGCCTGACACGGGGCTCGATCCCAGGACCTTGGGACACAACCCGAGCAGAAGGCAGACACTTATCCGACTGAGCCACCCAAGTGCCTCCCCCACTTTTTTTTGTTTCTATATCACTTATTTTTGCTCTGATCTTTATTATTTCCCTTCTTCTGCTGGCTTTAGGCTTTATTTTTCTAGCTCCTTTGGGTATAAGGTTAGGTTCTGTATTTGAGATTTTTCTTGCTACTTGAGACGGGCCTGTACTGCTATATACTTCCCTCTTAGGACTGCTCTTGCTGCATCCCAAAGGTTTGGAAACATATTTTCATTTGTTTGCATGTATTTTGTTTTTTCTTCTTTAATTTTCTGGTTAACCTATTCATTCTTTAGTAGGATGTTCTTTAACCTCCATATATCTGTGGTCTTTCCAAATTTTTTTTTCTTGTGGTTGACTTCAGGATTCATAGTATTGTGGTCTGAAAATATGCATGGTATGATCTCGGTCTTTTTTTACCTGTTGAGGGTTGATCTGTGACCCAGTATGTGATCTATTCTGGAGAATGCTCCATATGCACTCAAAAAGAATGTGTATTCTGCTGCTTTAAAATGAAATACATCTGTTAAGTCCATCTGGTCTAGTATATCATTCAAAGCCATGTTTCCTGTTCATTTTCTGGTTAGATGATCTGTCCATTGCTGGAAGTGGGGTGCTAAAGTCCCTTGCTTTTTTGTATTATTATCAGCAAGTTTCTTTATGTTTGTTATTAAATGATCGATATGTGTGCTCACAAGTTGGGGGCATAAATATTTACAATTGTTAGATCTTGTTATTGGATAGACCCCTTTATGATAATATAGTGGTGCCCTTCTTCATCTCTTGTTACAGTCTTTGGTTTAAAATCTAGTGTGTCTGACATAAATATAGCTACCCTGGCTTTCTTTTAATATCCATTAACATGATAAATGGTTCTCTATCCCCTCACTTTATAAAGATTTTATTTATTTATTTGAGAGAGAGAGAGAGCGAGAGAGAGCGAGAGAGAGCATGTGTTGGGGGGGCAAAGGGAGAGGGAGAAGCAGGCTCCCCACTGATCAGGGAGCCCAAAGTGGGTCTCAATCCCAGGGCCCTGGGATCATGACGCAAGCCAAAGGCATTCACTTAAATGATAGAGCCATCCAGGTGCCCCCCATCCCCTCACTTTCAATCTGCATGTGTATTTAGGTCTAAAATGATTCTCTTGTAGCCAGCATATTGGTGGGTCTTATTATTTTATTCACTCTGATACCCTATGTCTTTTGATTGGGACATTAAGTCCATTTACATTCAGTGTGATTATTGATAGATATGAATTTAGTGCCATTGTATTACCTGTGGTGTCATCTTTCTTTTTTTTTTTTAATTTCTTAAATTCTAGTCACTTTTTTTTTTTAGATTTTATTTATTTTTGACAGAGAGAGTGTACAAGCAGGGGGAGCAGCAGTCAGAGGTAGAGGGAGAAGCAGGCTCCCTGCTCAGCAGGGAGCCTGATGTGGGGCTTGATCCCAGGACCCTGGGATCATGACCTGAGCCAAAGGCAGATGCTTAACAGTCTGAGCCACCCAGGTGCCCCTGGAGATTTTTCTGTTCCTTTCTAGTCTTTGTCACATTTGGTCTTTCTTTTCCACTCATGAGTCCCCTTTAATATTTCTTGCAGGGCTGTCTTAATGCTCATCTACTCCTTTAGTTATTGTTTGGGAAACTATCTCTCCTGTCCTGAATTAACAGCCTTGCTGGATAAAATATTCTTGGCTCCATGTTTTTCCCATTCAGCATGTTGAATATATCATGCTACTTTCTTCTGGCTTGCCAAGTTTCTGTGGACAGATCAGCTTCTAACTTTGTTTTCCCTTGTAAGTTAAGGATTTCTTTTCCCTTGCTGCTTTTAGGATTTTTTTTTCCTTATCTCTGTTTTTTTTGCGAATTTTACCTTGATGTGTCTTGGCATTGGCCTGCTTTTGTTGATTTTGATTGGAGTTCTCTGTGCCTCCTGGATTTGGACATCTGTTTCTTTTCCCAGATTAGGGAAGTTTTCAGCTTTAATGTGCTCAAATAAACCCTCTCCCCCTTCCACCCCCTCTTCTTCTGGGACTCCTGTGATATGAATGTTATTACACTTCATGGAGTTGCTGAATTCCCTAAGTATATATTCATGATCCCGTATTTTTTTCCCTCTTCTTTTCAGCATTGTATTCCATAATTTTGTCTTCTGTATCACTTATTCGTTACTCTGTTTCTTGCATTCTTGTGGTCATTATATCCAGTTGGTTTTGCATCTCAGTTATAGCAGTTTTTATTTTGGCCTGACTAGTTTTAGGTCTTTTATCTCTGCCCTAAGGGACTCCCTGGGTCTACTATGCTTTTCTTAAGCCCAGGTAGTATCCTTATGCTTGTTTTTAAATTCTAGATCAGGCATATTCTCATATCTGTTTTGATTATATCCCTGGCTGTGACCATTTCTTGTTCTTTCTTTTGGGATTAATTCCTCCACCCTGGCATTTTGTCTAGGTCTCTGTCTTCTTCTGTGTGTTAGGAAAGCCTCTTATGTTTTCCACTCCTGAGAGTAATGGCTCTGAGAGGTCATATATTGTCCAGGGCCTGGTGCTTCAGGAAATGTTTCTGGTGTATGTTGTGTGCACTCTACTGCTGTGTTTTGGCTGTGTTAACTGTTCATAGCCTCAGTCATCCTATCCCATTTTATTGTATGAGGGAGTTCCTGTATAATTTTCTTGAAATGGATGTGTTGGTGACATTGTGTCAGAAAACACTGGTACTGTTCCTCTTTCAGACACCATGCATTAAAGTGTGATAACTCTATTTATTGTACATGTGTCTCACCTACCACTAGATAAAATAATGCCAGAAGTCAGATATACAAAGTTAGAGGCATTCCAACCCAGTCTCTGCCCCATCTTATGTTAATATCATTAATAATGACACTTCGTTAAAAATGAAAAATCTGGGACAAATGTTAAATGGATTAGAGGGCCTAGCAACAAGAGTAAAGGAGAACGTTTAATTACCCTAAATGTAATGGACAATCTTGAATACATTTTTCCTTTTCCGAGTGTTTTTAAATTTTTTTTACATTATTATTATTTGTTCAGAGCATCGTGGGGGAGGGGCAGAGGGAGAAAGAGAATCTCAAGCAAACTATGGGCTGGGCTCAGGGCCCCACATGGGGCTCAGTCTCACAATCCTGAGATCATGACCTGAGCTGAAATCAAGAGTTGGATGCTTAACTGAGCCACCCAGGTGCCCCTCAGAGTGTACTTTTTAAAGTGGCATTATTTTTTTAAAGATTTATTTTATTTATTTTAGAGAGAGAGAATGCAGTGGGGTTGGGGGGGAGATAGAAACACAAGCAGACTCCACACTGAGCAGGGATCCCAACACAGGGCTTGATCCCATGACCCTGAGAGCAGATCTGAGCCAAAACCAAGAGTCCAATGCTCAACCAACTGCACACCCAAGTGCCCATTAAAGTAGAATTATTGAGTTGTGGAACTTAAGAAGTTTTGTAACTATATTTAGTATGTTATCAACTGTTTCACCGGAAAACTGGCCCAGTTGCCAACTATGCATAAATGTTATGCAAACATTTTTAGACTATTACATGTGATTACATTTTATCTTCCAACAAAATTTTAACTTCTAGAGGGTAGGGGTTCCACATTCTGAATTTTTCATTAAAAAAAAATCAACCACAGTATTCATAATGCTGTGCTCAGATCATAGTATGGCTCACATATGTTGTCAAATGGCAGACAGCAGTACTAGAATATTGGAACAACAAATTCTTCAAAACATTTTATATTACTCAGGTAATTAATATTATTTTGTACTCATTGAAAACTAGAATATATGGATAAGCAAAAAATAAAGGAAAAATTATTTCTTTCCCCATCACCAGACCATTTATATTTACCAGACTATTACTTCTATAGAAGACTCTGATAACTTCTTTTAGTAATCCTTACGTAGACTGAAGTTTAGCTGCTAATGGACAGTGTGTTGTCAGGTTCTCTCACAGAGGCTAAGCTTCTGTCATGTCTTCTGCTTAATTCCAGGTTTGACTCTTCCTACAAGTGGAAAGGTGTATATTAGTGGATATGATATCTCAAAAGACATGGTTCACATCAGGAATAACTTGGGCTTTTGCCCCCAGGATGACATATTGTTTTCAGAATTGACAGTATCAGAACATCTCTATTTCTACTGTGTGGTGAGTCAGAGAGATGTTCTTTTCCTCCACTCTTCATATGCTTCAGGCAGTGTGACCAAGGATCAACATCCTTACCCTAATTTAGTGGAAGGTTTTTTGGCATTGTTCTTTTAAAACCATAAAGGAAGGCAAAAGGAAGAAGAATTGTCTTGTATATAGATAAATGTGTAAAAGAAGTTCTGATGTAAGAATTTTTTTAAGTATAAAGTTGGAAGCACCATGTAAACACTGGCCCTATCTTTCTAGATAAAAGGAGTACCTCCAGAGATACGTCTCACAGAAGCTAATAAAATGCTGACTTCTTTTGGCCTGCTGGAAAAGCATGATGCACTTGCAAAGTCACTGAGTGGAGGAATGAAGCGCAAACTCTCCATCATTATAGCACTTATAGGAGGTTCCAAGGTAAAGAATGGTTAACATGAGTCCCTGCTCCAGCTGATAAGTGAAACTCACCTGACACAAACCTAAGAGCTGATATGAATCTAACTTTCTAAAAGGAACTTCCAAAATGATAATCAGAGGGGATTCCCATTATTGACCAGGTGGTGTAATGTGGTTATGGGGTTTAAAATTACTATTAATTTTGCAGAGTTCTTAATATAATATAGTGTAAATTATGTATCTTAACTTAAATATGCTCCCCATAAATAGTAAGTTATCCCGTAAGGGACACAGCATGGATCATGGAATTGTTCTTCTGCTCTTTAGGTGGTGATACTTGATGAGCCAACATCTGGCATGGACCCAGTCTCAAGGAGATTCACCTGGAATGTCCTTCAGCAGTATAAACATGATCGTACCATCTTACTGACCACCCACCACATGGATGAAGCTGATGTCCTGGGTGACCGTATAGCCATCATGGTCAAGGGATCCCTGCAGTGTTGTGGCTCTTCAATTTTCCTGAAAAGAATATATGGTCTTTCCTTTTGATCATTGTTTGGATGCTAATGGCTTAATAATATTATTTTAACATGATTATTATTTGTGTCACTCTACACAGGTCTTCAAAAGCTTCCTGTGTCCTATTATGTTAGATCTAAACTATTGAAATCAACTCTTTGTAATTTAGACAGTTCCTGTCTATTTAATTACTTCTGATTATTACTTAATAAGTATATTTTAACTTGGAAAATATTCTTTGTTGACTCCACAAAAGTCATGTTTATTTCTTTCATGTAGCTTCTACTGAAGTGTTAAACTTGTTGCAGGAGTAAAATAATGCTTCTGAGGGATTTGGTACATAGATTCATGGCTTGGAGAGGAGAAAAATCAGTGACTAGAAATTTCTGACCGTTTTCAATCAAATCAATATCAAACTTCTAGTGTAATGAGTTAAATGCTTTCAAGTTTATTTTCATGAATATTCCTGAGATGTGGCACTTGATCAACAAGAATTTATTGAACATAAAATGACCAAACTGTGGACTAAAATTGTCTTGACTTTGATAAATATATAGTCTGGTTAGTCAGTAAAACTGGTACATTGAAAATGAACAATACAAAAACCTATATAATTGGTTCTGAAATTAACAAAGCTCAAAGCAGTGAGTGCTTCAAAATTGGGAGGAGACAAATTAATGAGAACAGTTAAACATGATACCATTCCATTAATCATGAATTCAGTATTTGAATTCATTCACCCAACTCACATTTATTACAGGTGAGTTATTCACGTTTACACACATAATCTCATCTAATCTTTATGACATCACCATTTTTATGAAGCAGAACACTGGGGCTCACATTAAGTAATGTATTCAAACCATGGGAGTAACTGGACCTGGGTCCCTCTGACACCACGGCCCATGCTTTGCATTCTCATATGCTACCACTTCCCCATCAAAGAGGATGTTGGGTTTTAAATAGTCAATTTGGTGAATGTCAGAAAGAGAGGGACTCATATTATTGAATGCTTTTGCACTTACATATGAGGATATAGAAATTGATATTTCCATAGTAGGTTAGTTGTAGACACAAAAGTATTACTCAAATATATTAATTATCCATAGAGTGTCTTCAGTTGTAGGCTTTATAAAGGCAATGGAGAAAAGAACACAGATTTTAAGGAAATTGGATAAGTAAGTAAGAGCAAGAGGATAAAAATGGGCCTTTTTTACCCCTGGAACAATGAGGAAGTCAGCCTGGATCAGAAGGTTTTTTGGGAGGATCAATAAGAAATTAAATTTGATGGTCAGGGGTAGAAAATGGAAGGGCACTAAAAAAAACAAGAGTGGTTTTCATTAGATGGACAAATGTACATAGAAGAAGAAGTTAGAAATAGTGGATTCAAAGGCTCCATTCTAGTATATAACAGTAAACCACCTTAAAGTGATGAATGATAAAATAAGAGCAACAAGACCAGAAAGATAAGTACGTGTGTATACTTATACACAGATGTGTGCACAAACATGCACATGAACATGTGCATGTGTATAAAATCCTGAACAGATCAGGCAGACTTGGCATTGGAAGTCCACACAGCCTGTATGACAAAGTAAAGACTTCCTAGTAGGTGAGGTGAAATTTTACAGTTTTCATTCATTAATATAGTGAAGTAAAAGTTTCTACTTTTGACGTATCTGAAATGTGGTGAGTAAGCATTAAGTATTTAAAGAATGATGGAAGGAAGAAAATCCAAAAAAGATATAAAAAATTAAAACTTTAACAAGTTTAAATTCTGGTCAGAATATGAAACCTATACATCGAAAGGTTAAAGAGTCAGGAACTGACTAAGAGGAATGACTTGAAGGTAATTTGAAATCCATTTGCTCCTAAGCACAAACATGATTCCTCTTATCAAATTAAAAATCAGGTCACATTTTCCCTTTGTGTAGCCTCCATTGTTTTTGTCATTAATCACTGAAGAAAAGAGTATTTGTTTTCTTGTGTATTTGTTATATGGGAAATATATTTTTCCTTAGTTTACATAAGAAAATGTCAGAATGGAAGCTATAATAAATAACACTGAGAAACTAAAAAAAAAATGAAATTTTTAACAGGCAAGAGACTGTTGTTAGGGGGAGGGAGTGTTTAATTTGGAAGGTTACATTTTTAAAATTTTTATTTTTAAATGGATGTTTTCAGGTGTGGGATACCACATAATTATGGTGAAGGAGCCTCATTGTAATGTTGAAGAAATTATTCGAGTGGTTGATCAACATGTACCTGAAGCCAGATTGGAGAACAATGTTGCAGCTGAATTATCATTTATCCTACCCAAAGAATACACACACAGGTATGGATCCAGAGCATGTTAGATAAATGGTTTTTGGTTACCAGAAATAACTATTATTTTTCCAGGTTTCCTTGGGCTTGGCAAGTAGATTCTTTCTGGTTGCCACTTGACTAATTATAGTCAAAAATTTACCTTCCAAGGCAGCCAGTGAGAGAGGCTGTTACTAGTCTGCGGCTCCGGTGTGCTTTAGGCCTTGAAGCCCCGGAGGTTTCAGCATTGTGAGCTCAGTCGGGGCAGGGTATGACCTGTCAGCCTCTACATTCTGGCCTGATGGAAGAGTTTTTCAAGTTGTATATGCTATGAAGGCTGTGGAAAATAGTAGTACAGCTATTGGAATCAGATGTAAAAATGGCATTGTCTTTGGGGTAGAAAAACTAATCCTTTCTAAGCTTTACAAAGAGGGTTCCAACAAATGACTTTTTAATGTTGATTGGCTTTTGGAATGGCACTAGTAGGTTTGTTGGCAGATGCTCATTCTTTAGCAGACGTTGCAAAAGAAGCTTCCAGCTTTTTCCATTAAAATGTCTTGCAGAGAGAGTGGCCATGTATATACATGCATATACACTGTACAGTGCTGTTAGACCTTTGGGCTCTGGCTTCATGTTAGGGTCTTACAGTGTGACAGTGCACAGCTCTACATCAGGGTTTCATATGGCAGTTGGGGCTGTGCCATTGGCAAAGCCAGGCAAACTGCAAAACACAGAAACTAAGGGAAGAGGAAATTTATCATAAACTTCCAGGGACTGTGCCAACTTCATCTTCTTGCAAGATGTAATTACTAGCTTCATATTCCCTTAAAGCAAGCTTGTTGGCATTCTCAAAAGAAGATAAATAGAGGGGAACTTCTTCAACTGGGTAAGGAATATCTACAAAAAGCCTATAGCTAACATCATATCAGTGGTGAGAAACTCTAAATTTCCCATTAGTATCAGGAACATAGGAAGGAAGTCCCTTCTCACCACAGCTTTCCAACATTATGCTGAAAGTCCCAGCTAATGTAATAAGAAAAGACAAGGAAATGTATGTAGATTGGGAAGGAAGAAATAAGTCTTTGTTTACAGATGACACAATCATCTTATACAAAATGTCTGAAAGAATTGACCAAAAAACCCTCCTGGAATTAATAAGTGATTATAGCAAAGATGCAGTATCCAAAGTTAATATGCAAAAGTAAATCAGTTTCCTATATATTGTCAATGAACAAATGTATTTCGAAATTATAAACACACTTCTAAAATTTAACACCTCCAAAAATGAAATGCTTAGGTATTAAGTCTACCAAATATATGCAAGTTCTATATGAGGAAAACTACCAAAGTTGGATGAATGAAATAGAAAAACTAAAAAATGAGATATTTTATGTTTATGAATAGGAAGATTCAGTATTGTTAGGTGTCAGTTTTTCCCAACTTGCTCTATAGATTCAATGCAATCCTTTTTTTTTTTTTTTTCAAATAGGCTCCATGCCCAGCATGGGGCTCAAACTCACAGTCCTGAGATCAAATCCTGAGCTGAGATCAAGAGTCAGACCCTCAACCGACTGAACCACCAGGCACTCCTTGATTCAATGCAATCCTAATCAAATTCCCAATAAGTTACTTGATGGATATCAACAAATTGATTCTAAAGTTTATATGGAGAGGCAAAAGACCCAAAATAGGCAACACAGTATTGAAGGAGAACAATGTTGGAGGACTGACACTAACCAATTTCAAGACTTGCTGTAAATCTTCCATAATCATGACAGTGTGATATTAGTGAAAGAATAGAAAAATAGATCAGTGGAACAGAACAGCATGTCCAGAAATTGACCAACATAAATATAGTCAACTGATCTTTGTCAAAGGAGCAAAGGCAATACAATGGAGAAAAGATAGTCTCTTCAACAAATGGTGCTAGAACATCCATACACAAAAAAATCTAGACACATATCTTACACCCTTCACAAAAATTAACTCAAAATGGATCGTAGGTCTAAATGTAAAATGAAAAACTATAAAATGGCTAGAAGATAATCTAGGAGAAAACATAGATGCCCTTCGGTATGGCAATGAGTTTTTAGATACAACACCAACAGCATGATCTCTGAAAGAAATCATTGAAAAGCTAGACTTTATTAAAATGAAAAACTTGCTCTGTGATGGGCATCCACAGAATTAGAAGACAAGCCACAGATTGGGAAAAATATTTGCAGAAGACATATCTGATAAAGGGCTGTTATCCAAAATATTCAGAGAACTCTTAGAACACAACAATAAGAAAACATGCAACCCAACTTAAAAATGGGCCAAAGACTTTTTTAAAAAGATTTATTTATTTGAGAGAGAGAGAGAGAGAGAGAGAGAGAGAGAGAAAGAGAGCATGCAGGGGAGAGGGGCAGCAGGAGAGGAAGACAGAGAATCCCAAGCAGACTATGCACTGAGTCCAGAGCCCAACACAGGGCTCAATCTCATGACCCATGAGATCACAACCTGAGTCTGATGCTTAACTGACTGAGCCCTAAAAATGGGCCAAAGACTTTAACAGACACCTCACCAAAGAAGACATAGGGGTGGCAGATAAATATATGAAAAGATGTTCACCTCATATCAGGTAAATGCAAATTAAAACAATAATTAGATACCACTACACACTGATTAGAACAGCCAAAATCTGGAACACTGACAACACCAAATACTGACGAGGATGTGGATTCAACAAGGACTCATTTATTGCTTGACAGAATGTAAAATGGCACAACCACTTTGGAAGACAATTTGGTGGTTTTCTACAAAACTAAACATACCCTTACCATTTGATTCAGCAATCACATGCCTTGGTATGTATCCAAAGTAGGTAAAAACTTACATACAAAAACCTGCATATGGATATTTATAGCAGCTTTATTCATAATTGCCAAGACTTGGAAGCAAACAAGATGTTCTCAGTATGTGAGTGGATAAACTATGGTTCATCCTGACAATGGAATATTATTCAGCATTTCACAGAAATGAGCTATCAAACTGTGAGGAGACATGGAGAAACCTTAAATGCATATTATTAAGTGAAAGAAGCCAATCTGAAAAGGCTACATACTAGATGATTTCGACTATATGACATTCTGAAAAAGGCAAAACTAGAGAAACAATGAAAAGATCAGTGGTTGCCAAGGGTGTAGGTGGGGTGAGATAAATAGGCACAGATATTTAGGGCAGTGAAAAAACTCTGTAATAAAATGATAGATATATGCCATTATACATTTGTCCAAACCATTGAATATATAGCACCAAGAGTAAACCTTTGAGTAAACTGTGGTTGTTAGGTGATTATGATATGTCAATGAAGGCTCATTTTTGGTGAAAAAAAATGTAACATTCTGGTGAGTGATAATGATAGTGGGGGTGGCTATGTATGTCAGAGCAGGGGTTATATGGTAAATCTCTGTACCTTTTAATTTTATTGTAAACCTAAAACTACTTTAAAAATAAAGTATTAAAAATGACTAAAGAAAAAATTAAGAATCTGATTAGATCTCTAGCAAGTAGAGATTGAATTAGGAATCAGAATCTTTCACAGTGAAAATACCAGGGTCAGGTGGCTTCAGTGGTGAGTCTACCAAATGTTTAGGTAAAAATGAATAGTCTTTCACAAACTGTTCCAAAATAGAAGAGGGAACCCAATTCCATTCTATGAGGCCAGTATAACCATATAATAAGACTAGACAAAGAAGAGAAAACTATAGAATATCACTTTTAGAATATTGAGGCAAAAAAACAAAAACAAAACAAAAAAAACAAAAACCTAACTCAACCCAAACACAAAATACTAGCAAAACCAATCCACAAGCACTTAAAAAGGATTATACACCTTGACCTAGGCAGATTTGTCTCAGGAATATAAGGTTGGTTCACATGCAAAAATTATCAGTGTAAAACACCATATTAATAGAATAAAGGACAACAATTACATGATTATTTCAAAAAATGAATCTATACTCATTCATAATAAAAGCACTCAATAAATTAGGAATAGAAGGCAAGTTTCTCAGCTTGCTAAAAGGCATCTGTGAAAAACCCACAGCTAGCATCATATTTATGGTGAAAGGATAAAAGCTTTCCCTATAAGATAAGGAACAAGCTAAGACATCTGTTTTGCCATTTGTATTAAACATCGTACCAGAAGACAATTCAAGAAGAAAAATAAAAGGAATACAAATTAGAAAGAAAGGAGTGAAACTATCTATATTCATAGATAACATGTTCGTGTATATAGAAAATTATAAAGAACCAACTTTAAAAATGTATTAGGACTAATTCAGTGAAGTTGCAAGATATAAATGTAATATTAAGGAATTACTTATATTATCTATATGCTTTCAATGAGCAATCCAAAAATGAAAGTAATTCCATTTACAGTACCGTAGAAACAATAAAACAGCAAAAATTTAACAAAAGAACTATATGACATATAACTTTTTGAAAACTATAAAAAAATCATTGAAAGAATTAAAGAAGACCCAAGGAAATGGAAAGACATCCTGTATTCATGGATTAATATTAAGATGGCATACTCCCTACAGAATCAACACAATGCCTATAAAAAATTCCAACTGCCTTTTTTTTTCTTTTGCAGAAATTGACAGGCTGATCCTAAAATTAATATGGAATGGAAGGGTTGCTAAATAACCAAAACAATCTTGAAAAAGAGGAAAGTTGGAGGATTCATATTTCCTGATTTCAAAACTTACTATAAAACCATAGAAATCAAACTCTGTGGTACTAGAATAAGGATAAACATGCACAGAAATGAAGTAAATCAGAATTCAAGATTAAGCTTTTATAGAAAATTGATTTTCTGAAGCATTCAGAAACAATTCAGCTGGGGAAAGAATAGTCTTTTTAGCAAATGATTCTGGGACATTTGGTATTCACATGCAAAACAATGAAGCTGGATCCTTAATCTCATACCATAGACAAAAAATTAAGTCAAATGGAGCAAAGGCCTAAATATAAGAGTGAAGCTTTTAGAAGAAAATAAAGGCATAAATCTTAGTGACCTTGGATTAGGCAATTTTTCTTAGCTGTGACATGAAAAAATATAAGCAACCAAGAAATAGAGTTAGATAAATTGACTTCACGAAAATTAAATATGTTTCACCTTCAACTACACTATCAAGAAAAAGACAACCCAAATAATGGGAAAAAATGTAAATCACATATATCTGATAAAGGACTAGTATGCAGTATATATAAAGTACCTTTTCACCTCACTCTTAAAAGACAAATCATTTAATTTAGAAATGGGCAAAAAATTTGAATAGATGTTTTTTGAAAAAATATGTATAAATGGCCAAGAAGCACATGAGAAGATGCTCAATATCATTAGTCATTATAGAAACAGAAAGTAATAACCACAATGAGATACTGCTTCACACCCAGTAGGATGGGATAATATATATATATATATTTTTTTTTTTTTTAAAGAAAATACAAGTTTGAGTTTGGATATGGAGAAGTCAGAACCCTTATACATTGCTGGTAGGCATGTAGAATAGTGTAGCCATTTCGGAAAATTATTTGGGAATTCCTCAAAAAGTTAAACATTGAGTTACCATTTGATACAGCAATTCCACATCTAGATATATACCCAGGAGTTTTGAAAAATTATGTCCACAAAAAAGTTTACAGCAGCATTATTGATAATAGTAAAAAAGTAGAAGTTATCCAAATGTCCATTGATTGTATGGACATTGATTTATTTGTATGGACAAATAAAATGTGGTATATCCATATAATGGAATGTTATTCAACTATAAAAAGGACTGAAATGTTATACATGCTACCACATGGATGAACTTTGAAGTCATTAAGACAAGTGAAAGAAGCTAGACACAAAAGGCCACATATTGTATAATTCCATTTATATGACATGTTCAGAATAGGCAAATCCAAATGGGATTTTTGTATGTATTTTTTTCTTTTCATGGTTGCTTGATGTAGATTCAGTGTTCTCTTTAATCTTAACTGAGATAATGAAGAAAGTTTCCAAATTTTTAAAATTTATATAGTTCTATATTGTGCAATGGATACAGGGATGAATAGTAACCATTACTCTGGATGAAAGAGAGGAAAGGTTGATAAACTGCTTGACATCATATTATTCATTTATTTGTTTATTGTATTGTCTTACACTAAAATGTTGAATCAGGGACATAGCTTTGTTCACTTCTCTGTCTCCTGGACCCATAACATTGCCTAGCACATAGTTGGCACTACCTAAATACTTGATGGATGGGTGAAATAATCATTGATGAATCACAATTATAAAAAGTTATTTATGGAAGTGTAAGGTGCTCTTATATTGGAATCCTCAGGAAAAGTGAGCAACATGTAAGCCAATATCCAAATGATGAATAAAATTTAGGTAGGAGAGGAGGTGGGTTAGAAACAATTTTTGGAGGAAAAAATATCAGAAACAAAAAGGGACATGTCACATTTGAGAGCCTAGACAAAGGCCGGTGTGGCTGGAGCATGGAGGGAAAAGTGCACAGATATGACTGTTGTTGCACTAGAATATCTTTTTCGATCCCTTCACTTTCATTTTTTAGCACTGAATTTTCTTTGTTTTTCCTTCTTCCTTCTTTCCTTCCTTCACTCCCTCACTCCCTCCTTCCCTCCCTCCTCCATCTATCTTTCTTTCTTTCTTTTTCTTTGTTTCTTTCTTTCTTTCTTTCTCTTTTTCTTTTCTTTTCTTTTCTTTCTTTCTTTTCTTTCTTTTCTTTTCTTTCTTTCTTTTCTTTTCTTTTCTCTTCTTTTTCTTTTCTTTTCTTTCTTTTCTTTTCTTTTCTTTCCAGAGAGAGAGAGAGAAAGAGAGCATGTGAGCAGGGGAGGGGCAGAGAGAATCTCAAGCAGGCTCCACACCCAGTGCGGCAGAGCCCAATGCAGGGCTCAATCTCATGATCCTGAGATCATGACCTGAGTCAAAATCTAGAGTCAGATGTTTAACTGACTGAGCACCCAGGCACCCCATCCCTTCACTTTCCATCTGCATGTGTCTTAAGGTCTGAAGAGAGTCTCTTGTAGGCAGCATATAGATGGGTCTTGTTTTTTTATCCATTCAGTCACCCTATGTCTTTTGATTGGAGCATTTGTCCCCTTACATTTAAAGTAATTATTGATAGGCATGTACTTACTGCAATTTTGTTGTTACCTGGTTGTTTTTGTAGTTCTTTGTTCCTTCCTTCCTTCTCTTTCTGTCTTCCCTTGTGGTTTGATGGCTTTCTTTAGTGTTATGCTTAAACTCCTTTCTTTTTGTTTTTTGTGTATATATTACAGGTTTTTGATTTGTGGTTACCATGGGGTTCATATATAGCATCTTAACGTGTGCAGCTGTGTATCTTAAGTTGATGATTACTTAAGTTTGAACACGTTTTAAAAGCAGTAAATTTTTACTTCCTCTTGCATGTTTTATGTATGTGATGTCATTTTCATCTTTTTATTTTGTGTATCTCTTGACTAAATTTGTAGATAGAATTTTTATTACTTTTGTGATTTAACCTCAATACTGGCATTATAAGTCATTAATCTACTACCTTTACCATATGTTCACTTTTACCAGTGAAATGTTTTTCCTTTCATAATTTTCTTACAGATAGTTATCGCCTTTTCTTTTCACTTAAATCCCTTTAGCATCTTGTAAGGCTGGTATAGTGGTAATGAACTCCTTTAACTTTTTTTTGTCTGGGAAAGTCTTTGTCTCTTCTTTAGTTCTGAATGATATCCTTCCTGGATAGAGTATTCTTGGTTGTAGCTTTTTTCCTTTCATCACTTTGAATATATCCTTGCCACTTTCTTCTAGCCTACAAAGTTTCTGCTGAAAAATCAGCTGGTTACCTTTTGGGGTTTCCCTTTTATGTAACTTTTCTCTTGCTGTTTTTAAGATTCTCTATCATTAATTTTTGCCATTTTAATTACTATATGTCTTGGTGTGAGCCTTCTTGGCTTCATCTTATTTGGTGCTTACCGTGCTTCCTGGACCTTACCTAGATTAGGGAAGTTTTTAGCTACTATTTCTTCAAATAAGTTTTCTCCCCCCGCTTTCTCTTTCTGGGATCCCTATAATGCAAATGTTATTATGGTTGATATCACAGAGGTCCCTTAATCTTTTCTAATTTTTATTATTTTTTTCTTTCTGCTCTTCATCTTGGTTGCTTTCCATTACTCTATCTTCAGGATTGTTGATCCATTCATCTTTCTGCATCATCTAATTGGCTGTTCATTCCTTCTAGTGTATTTTTCATTTCAGTTATCAAATTCTTTAGTTCTGATTGGTTCTTTTAATATTTCTATCTCTTTGTTGAAGTTTTACTGAATTCCGCTCTTTCCTCAAGTGCAGCAAGTAACTTTTTTTTTAAAGATTATTTATTTATTTATTTATTTATTTATTTATTTGAGAGAGCGAGAATGAGAGAGAGAGAGAGAGAGAGAGCACATGAGAGGGGGAGGGTCAGAGGGAGAAGCAGACTCCCTGCTGAGCAGCAGGGAGCCCGATGCGGGACTCGATCCCGGGACTCCAGGATCATGACCTGAGCCGAAGGCAGTTGCTTAACCAACTGAGCCACCCAGGTGCCCAAGTGCAGCAAGTATCTTTATGACCATTACTTTATGACCATTACTTGAATTCTTGAGCAGTCATATAGCCCATCTGTATTTCATTTAGCTCTTTTACTGTGATTTTGGCTTGTTCTTTTATTTGGGACATATGCCTCTGTCATTTTGTCTGACTCTCTTTGTTTGTTTCCATGTATTAGGCAGGTCAATTACATCTCCTGGTGTTGAAAGAAGTGGCCTTGTGTAGAAAGCATACTGTGGTGCCAGGTAGTGCAATCTTCCCTGGTCACTAGAATTAGGTGTGCCAAGGGTGTCCCTTGTGTGGGCTACATGCTCCTTCCTGTTGTGGTTGAGTTGTGATTGCTGTAGGCATGCTGATAAGTTGGGGCTGGCCTTCAGTGCTATGACTGCCACAGCCTGCCTCACCTGCTGCTGGGGCACTGGGCAGGGTTTGCTCTCTATGCTGTGAGAGGCCCAGTTTTAGCGACCATCAGATTGCTCATGGGCATGGCCAGCCTGGCCCTCTGCAGTTAGCCACTGTGACATCTGCAGACACATTCAAGGGCAGGGCTTGTTCCCTGTGCAGACAGCTAAGAGGCCTGGCAGCAGGAACTGTGGGTGTGCTGTTGTGCAGGGTTATCTCCCCACTCTCCCCAGAGCATGAGTCATTTTGCAGGAGCATCTTATGAGGCAGTTGGGTTAAGTGGTGTGGATCTGCAAGGGAATGTTGGGGTGGACCTCACAGTTCTAACAAGGTAGATAAAGAGTGTTAGAACTGGCTTCTGTAAGCTTTCTGGCTATGTAGGTTGAGAGAAGGCAGGAAAAATGATGCCTTGTAAGCACTTTTGTTCCTGGAGAAATCTGCAGATCCCTGCCTTCCACCTCCGACATATGTCCTAAAATTAGTCAATAAATCTTCATGTATACCCATGGCACCTTTCAAACTGCTACATCTGTGCTATTTCTCTGGCCATGATATTTAGTATGCTGGCTCTTTAAGAATAGGGACTCAGTTTCCTGTTGCCCTCTGATTCTTCAGGAGGTAAGCCTGATAATTTTTAAAGCTTCCAGAGTCAAGCCTCACTCATTTTCAAAGCCAGATGTTATGGGGACTCATCTTTCCAGTGTGGGTCCCCAGGGCCAGGGGTGTCTGGTGTGGGGTTCAATCCTCTTGGTTCCTCACTACATCTTCACTTCTCCCTCCCTTCTTGATGTGGTCTTCATTCTATGTTTTTAGCTGTGGAAGATCTGTGCTACCAGTCTTCAGGTTGCTTTCAGAATTAATAATTGTTGCCTTGGTGTGCATGGGACGAGGTGAGTTCAGGATCCTCCTCCTCTGTCATCCTCCTATATTTGTACATTTTTATTTATAGTTTCTAAATGTTCTATAGTTAAACATTACTTTTGTATCAAGAAAATTAGTATTTAAATTGTGTCAAGAAAAATAGTATTTTCATTAAAATATATGGAAATTTTCTATATATATAGAACATTCTTCTAAATCACTAGTAATACTAGAAGAACAAATTTAAGCTAGACTTTATTAGAATTTTTTTTTTTTGCTTTTAGAGGAAGAAACTTTTTTAAGATTTGTTTATTTGAGAGAGAGTGAGCGAGCAAGAAAGAGAGAGAAGGAGCAGAGGGAGGGGCAGAGGGAGAAGCAGACCCCCTGCTGAGCAGGGAGCCCAACATGGGGCTCAATCCCCAGGACTCCAGGATCATGACCTGACACTTAACCGACTGGGCCACCCAGGTGCCCCAAGGAAGAAAAACTTCTGAAATGATAATGGTAAACATTGATAATGATTTTGTGAAATTTCCTCTTTATATACTGGTAGTGGGAAACCCTTAAAAATATTCACAAAGTTTGACCCAACAATTCCAGGACATAATTGTTTTCTAAGGAAACATCTAAAAACATCTAAATTCCCAACAATAAAGGAAACTTAATTCAATTATAAAACATTCATAGAATGGAATATGAATCAATCTTTGGAATTTATATCTTCATAGAAAAACACGCATAACATTAAATTTAAGAGTTGGGTATAGAATCCTATAATGTAGGATACCAATATGCAAAATAAGGAAATAAAAGTTAAAAAATAGATAGTATATCTGGTTTTTTTCTGGGTAGTAAAGCTTTTTATTTTCTTCTTTAAATATATTATCCACATTTTCTGTATTTCCTACTTTTTTCATCAGAAAAAAGAATAATAATGCTTGAGGATTCATTAAAATTTTTTGTTTTGTTTTCTGATTTCACCAGCCCTAGAGAGGCCAGAGTCTGCTGTTTAACCAACATGTATACACAAAAACACAATTACTACTAAAGTTTCTCATTACAGCAATGAAAGAATTAAAAAGTCCAAAGGATCCCATAATCCTTCTCCTTAGAAATAGTTACTCTTAAGATCTGAGTTTGTTGTATATTGCTTAAGATTTTTTTATGCAGAAAATAGTATGGAGATTATTCAAAAAAATTAAAAATAGACCTACCATATGATTCAGCAATCCCACTTCTGGGTATTTATCAAAAGGAATTGAAATCAGGATCTCAAAGAGACACACTTGCTCTCTCATGTTTATTGCAGCATTATTCACAGTAACCAAGATATGGAAACAAACTAAATGTCCATCTATGGATGAATAGATAAAGAAAATTGGTATATACATACCATGAAATATTATTCAGTCTTAAAGAAAAAGGAAATCCTGCCACTTGTGACAATATGGATGGACAGATCTAGAAGACATTATGCTAAGTGATATAAACCAGACACAAAGGGACAAATACTATATGATTTCCCTTATATGTGGAATCAAAAATAGTCAAACTCATAGAAGTAGGGAGTAGAATCATGGTTTTCAGGAGCTGTGGGGAGAGAAAAATGGGGAGGAGATTGTGAAGGATCCAAAGTTTCAGGTTTTTTTAATAACTTTAAGTTCTGGAGATTCACTAAACAGCATAATGCATATAGCTAACAATGTTGTATTGTGTGCTTAAAATTTTCCACAAGGGTAGATCTTACATTGTGTTCTTACTATAAAAAAGAATGGATGAATGAAAGAATGAATGGATGAAATAGGAAATTTTGGGAGGTGATGAATCTGTCTATGGCCTTGATGGTGTATATTGAATATGTACAGCTTATATGTATGTATGTATGTAAATCATGCCTCAATAAAGCGGTTCAGAGTTTTTTTTAAATTTTAGAAGATTTTGCTGTGCATATACTGATATACATGTATGCATATTTATTATTATCTTGATAAGCATGTCAGAGTAATATTCTGAAGCTTACTTTTCCCACTAATTATGAGATAGAGTGAATTGAATCTAATGTTTGGCTCAAAAAATAGAGAAAATTTTGATAGAATTTTCCAAAATGGAGAATTTTCAGTCTCCTTTTTGTGGTCATGTTCACTCCTTAAAGAAAACATAGTAGAGATAAGTTCAACAACTGACTAGGTTTCTGGAGTGGATGATCTTCTAAAGTAGAGAAACATAAATCTTGGAAAAAAACCTATTCTTCAGAAACCTTCATGACACTCCATTACATCTTCCTGAAATGGCACAAAACTTACTGGTAATGTGAGGAAACGATTCTCTTCCAGCCCCTGCTTTCTGTTATTTTTACTTCATTTTCTGTGTTAAGTTTCTTCTTCTTCTTAATAATTTGAAAACATTTTTCCTTTTTGATTTGGTATTTTATAGGAACTATAGCATATATTAAGTAAATTAAATCTTAGAGACAAATGTTAATATGTAGAGAAAGTCAGTTGATAATTTTATCAGAAAACCAGGAAGCAGTTTATGATAGCAGTTTGGTAGTTTTTTCCCTTTATATGTTCCACATTTCTGATTCATCAGAGCTATGGGAACTGTAACAAGCATTGCAGTGAAGGATGAGCTACATTTTTCCCACTGCTGAAGGAAATTAATTAGCAATAAATAATAATATGAAAGTAAGCTGTTTGGGTGGTAGCTTTCTCTCTTCTCCTTCTTCTAGGTTTAAAGCCCTGCTTACTGATCTGGAAAACAGACAGAAAGAGCTGGGCATTGGTAGCTTTGGTGTCTCAATCACTACCATGGAAGAAGTTTTCCTTAGGTGAGTAATGATTTTTTTTTGGGGGGGGCAGGAGAGAGGAAAAATCTTTTCCTCTATAATCAGATTTCTTTTTGAAATCAAACCCCATCCTGTATGGGGCTGGAGTAATTGAAGAAATAGTATTAGATTGTTAGGTATGATAATCTTCTATGAATGCCAACAGACCAGTGTATGTCCCTTGCTCTTCTGATGGGCTGAGGCTACTATGAGTCATGGGACTTGGGTGAGAACAGCAGTTCAGTGAGCTGGGGAGACAGGATCTTCCCTGCAAATCATGAGGCTATGGAACTATGGATAACAACTAAACCCAGGTACTAAATACCTAGGGTAGAGTATTATGTGGGAAGGTTATTTATGAAACTTTTGGGTTTGTGTTTGAGTGCCAGTGCCTTTTGGGAATAGGGGGTTAGGATTGGCCTAGAGCAAAGAGAATTTATGTGGTCACAGCAGAAGTCCAGTATCTAAATTGGAGGTCTTACTGAGAATGACTTTAAAATCTTGAATCTAATCATGTCTCTGTAACCTACTTAAATTGTCCATGGTTTATGGTCTGAGATTACCTTGCACTGTGTGAAAACTCAAAGAGAAGGTGCCCAGGGATTTCAGGGTACTGCTAAGAAAAGGCTGACTGGTTAGCAGTCAAAAGACCTCACAAAAAGTCTTTTCTGGATTTTCTAGACTTCATTTTCTCAAGCTTAGAAACAATCTTGTCAGTCTCACTGCTTCATGGAGTAGTGACCAAGGGAAGTATTTTGCAATACAGGCCTACCTCAAGAAGTAAGAAAAGTCTCAAATACACAACCTAACTTACACCTAAAAGAGCTAGAAAAGGAACAGCAAATAAAGCCTAAAGCCAGAAGAAAAAGGAAAATAATAAAGAATAGAGGAGAAATAAATGATATAGAAGCAACAACAACAACAACAACAAAAGCACCAGTAGAACAGATCAATAAAACTAAGAGCTGGTTCTTTGAAAGAATTAATAACATTGATAAACCCCTAGCCAGACTTATCAAAAAGAAAAGAGAAAGAACCCAAATAAATAAAAACATGAATGAAGGAGGAGAGATCACAACCAATACCACAGAAGTACAATTATAAGAGAATATTATGAAAAATTATATGTTAACAAGCTGGGCAATCTGGAAGAAATGGATAAATTCCTAGAAACCTACAAACTACCAAAACTGAAACAGGAAGAAATAGAAATTTGAACAGACCCATAAACAGCAAAGAAATTGAATCAGTATAATAAAAAATCTCCTAACAAACCAAAGTCCAGGGCCAGATGGTTTCCCAGGGGAATTCTACCAGACATTTAAAGAAGAGTTAATACCTATTCTCAAACTGTTCCAAAAAATAGAAATGGAAGGAAAACTTCCAAACTCATTCTATGAGGCCAGCATTACTTTGATTCCAAAACCAGACAAAGACCCCACTAAAAAGGAGGATTATAGGCCAGTGTCCCTGAGGAACATGTATGCAAAAATTATCAATATACTAGCAAATCAAATTTAACAGTACATTAAAAGAATTATTCACCTTAATCAGGTGGGATTTATTCCTGGGCTGCAAGGGTGGTTCAATATTCACAAATCAACATGATACACTACATTAATAAAAGAAAGAGTAAGAACCATATGATCCTCTCAATAGATGCTGAAAAAGCATTTGACAAAGTACAGTATTCATTCTTGATAAAAACCCTCAACAAAGTAGGGATAGATGGAACATACCACAACATCATGAAGGCCATATATGAAAGGCCCACAGCTGATATCATCCTCAATGGGGAAAAGCTGAGGATGGTCAGGAACAAGACAGGGATGTCCACTCTCACCGTTACTGTTCAACTTAGTACTAGAAGTCATAGCCTCAGCAGTCAGACAACAAAAAGAAAATAAAAGGCATCCATATCAGCAAGGAAGAAGTCAAACATTAATTATTCACTGATGACATGATACTCTATGTAGAAAACCTGCAAAACTCCACCAAAAAGGCTCCACTGCTGAACAAATTCAGCAAAGTCACAGGATGCAAAATCAATGTACAGAAATCTATTGCATTTCTATACCAATAATGAAGCAGCAGAAAGAGAAATCAAGGAATCAATCCCATTTACAATTGCACCAAAAACGGGTTCCTGGCTGGCTTGTCAGAGGAGCATGTGACTCTTGATGTCAGGTTTTGAGTTTGAGCCCCATGTTGGGTATAGAGATTACTTAAAAACAAAAGCAAACAAACAAACAAAAAACAATAGTACCAAAACCCCTAAGATACCTAGTAATAAACCTAACCAAAGAGGTAAAAGATCTGTACTCTGAAAACTATAGAACATGTATGAAAGAAATTGAAGAGGACACAAAGAAATGGAATAACATTCCATGCTCATGGATTGGAATAACAAATAATGTTAAAATGTCTATACTACCTAAAGCAATCTACACACTTAATGTGTCAAAATAACAACAGCATTTTTCACAGAGCTAGAACAATTAATCCTAAGGGGAGCCTCAGTGGCTAAGTCGGTTAAGCGTCCAGCTCTTGATTTCTGCTCAGGTTATGATCTCAGGGCCTGGGATTGAGCCCCATGTCAGCCCCGTGAGCCCCACTCAGCAAAGCAGGGAGTCTACTTGAGGATTCTCTCTCTTCCTCTCCCCCTCCACCAACTTGCACGTGAATTCTCTCTCCCTCTGTCTCTCTCAAATAAATCTTCAACAATCCTAAAATTTGTATGGAACCACAAAAGATCTTTACTAGCCAAAGCAATCTTGAAAAAGAAAAGCAAAGCTGGAGGTATCACAATTCTGAATTTCAAGCTATATTACAAAGCTGTAGTCATCAGAACAATATGATACTGGCACAAAAACAGACACATAGATCAATGGAACATAATAGAAAACCCAGAAATGGGCCTACAACTGTATGGTCAACTAATCCTCGACAAAGCAGGAAAGAATATCCAATGGAAAAATGACAGTCTTTTCAACAAATGGAGTTGGGAAAACTGGACAGCACTGTAGAAGAATGAAACTGGGCCACTTTCTTACACCATACACAAAAATAAATTCAAAATCGATGAGAGACCTCACTGTGAGACAGGGAACCAACAATAGGAAAACAGAGGCAGCAACCTCTTTGACCTTGGCTGTAGCAACTTCTTACTAGACACATCACTGGAGGCAAGGGAAACAAAAGCAAAAACGAACTATTGGGACTTCATCAAGATAAAAAGCTTCTGTCCAGCAAAGGAAAGTGTCAACAAAACTAAAAGTCAACCTATGTAATGGGAGAAGATATTTGCAAATGACATGTCTGATGAAGGGTTTGTATCAAAAATCTGTAAAGAACTTATCAAACTCAATACCCAAAAAACATTACTTGTTTAAGAAATGGGCACATTGTTGCAGGATTGCAGGGTTCTTGTCTCGTGGAGTTGAAGAATGAATCTCATGGACACAAAAGGGTGAAGTGAGGTGTAAGTTTATTAAGTGAAGGTGAGAACAGAAAGGAAAGAAAAAGATCTCTAGACTGAGAGAAGACTTGAATGGGTTGCCACTGAGGGTTTTTAGGGCTGGTCTTTTATTGAAAACTTGGCCAGAAAGCTTGTGGCCTTGAGATTCTTATGCTGTCTTGATTTGAGAAAGTACTACTGCTAACATCTTTAATTACTTACTTCTTTGAGTTCTGGTCATTTTCTGTGATTACAATGTAGCTGCCAAAGAAAAATACTCCCTAACATCCAGGAATAGGTGGTCAGGTTTATTCCCTTATCTCTTGTTCACTCTTTCTTAGTGCTTCTGCCTGCTAGGAATAGTTTCAGAGCCTAGTCAAGGACCCCCTATTTCTCCCTGCCTGTACATTAACCCTTTCTTTACTCAAATAGACAGTTTCCAAAGAGGACATCAAGATGGCTAACAGACACATGAAAAGATGCTCAACATCACTTATCGTCAGGGAAATACAAATCAAAATCACTATAAGATACCATCTCATACAGAATGGCTAAAATGAACAATACAGGAAACAACAGATGTTGGTGTGGATGCGGAGAAGGGGAAACCTTTTACACTGTTGGTGGGAATGCAAACTGGTGCAGCCACTCTGGAAAACAGTATGAAGTTTCCTCAAAGAGTTAAAAATAGAACTACCCTACAACCCAGCAACTGCACTACTAGGTATTTATCCAAAGGATACAAACATAGTGATCCCAAGGGGCACATGCACCCCAATATTTATAGCAGCAATGTCCACAATAGCCAAGATATAGAAAGACCCTAGATGTCCATCAGCAGATGATTGGATAAAGAAGATGTATACACACACACACACTCACACACACACACTGGAATATTACTCAGCCATCAAAAAGAATGAAATCTTGCCATTGCAACAATGTGGATGGAACTAGAGAGTATCATGCTAAGTCAGTCAGAGACATAAGTCAGTCAGAGAAATAAGTCAGTCAGAGAAAGACACCATATGATTTCAGTCATAAGTGGAATTTAAGAATTAAAACAGATGAACATAGGGGAAGGGAAGGAAAAATAAAATAAGATGAAAACAAAGAGGGAGGCAAACCACAAGAGACTTTTAACTCTAGGAAACAAACTCAGGGTTGTGGGAGGAGAGTGGGGGGGATGGGGTAATTGGGTGATGGGCATTAAGGAGGGCACTTGATGTAATGAGCACTGGGTGTTATATGCAACTGATGAATCACTAAATTCTACTCCAGAAACTAATAATATAGTATATGTTAATTTAAATTAAAATTTTAAATTATGTTTATGTTTAACATTTAAAAAATGTTAAATTAAAAATTTAAAAAAATAAGTAAGATTATTTACATTCATTTTAGTATCTATATACTTCTAGCATCATTTCTAATGATTATTGAATTTCATTTTACTGTACAGATGTGCCAGTGTCTTGGCCAATTATTTAGATTGCTTTAACTTTTTACTATTACAAACAATGCTGTGATGAACACGATTCCACATATATCACTACCTATAAAGAATAAAATTGCAGATGTCATTTTTCAAAGTGCTGGAACAAATAATCCTAAAATTTGTATGGAATCAGAAAAGACCCCGAATTGCCAAGGAAATGTTGAAAAAGAAAAACAAAGCTGGGGACATCACGTTGCCCAATTTCAAGCTATATTACAAAGCAGTGATCACCAAGACAGCATGGTACTGGCACAGAAACAGACATACAGACCAATGGAACAGAATAGAGAGCCCAGATATGGACCCTCAACTCTATGGTCAAATAATCTTCAACAAAGCAGGAAAAAATATGCAGTGGAAAAAAGACAGTCTCTTCAATAAATGGTGCTGGGAAAATTGGACAGCTATATACAGAAGAATGAAACTTGACCATTCTCTAACACCATACACCATACTCAAAATAGGTGAAAGACCTCAATGTGAGACAGGAATCCATCAAAATCCTAGAGGAGAACATAGGCAGTAACCTCTTGGACATTGGCCACAGCAACTTCTTTCAAGATACATCTCCAAAGACTAGTGAAACAAAAGCAAAAATGAACTTTTGGGACCTCATCAAGATAAAAAGCTTCTGCACAGCAAAGGAAACATCAACAAAACAAAGAGGCAACCCACAGAATGGGAGAAGATATTTGCAAATGACACTACAGATAAAGGGCTGGTATCCAAGATCTAGAAAGAACTTCTCAAACTCAACACCCAAAAAACAAATAATCAAATCAAAAAATGGGCAGAAGACATGAACAGACACTTCTCCAAAGAAGACATACAATTGGCTAACAGACAGATGAAAAGATGTTCATCATCATTAGCCATCAGGGAAATTCAAATCAAAACCACATTGAGATACCACCTTATACCAGTTAGAATGGCAAACATTGACAAGGCAAGAAACAACAAATAGTGGAGAGGTTGTGGAGAAAGGGGAACCCTCTTACACTGTTGGTGGGAATGCAAGTTGGTACAGCCACTTTGGAAAACAGTGTGGAGGTGCCTCAGAAAATTAAAACTAGAGCTACCCTATGACCCAGCAATTGCATTCCTGGGTACTTACCGCAAAGACACAGATGTAGTGAAAAGAAGGGCCATATGCACCCCAATGTTCATAGCAGCAATGTCTGCAATAGCTAAACTGTGGAAAGAGCCGAGATGCCCTTCAACAGACGAATGGATAAAGATGTGGTCCATATATACAATAGAGTATTAATCAGCCATCACAAAGGATGAATACCCAACTTTTACATCAACATGGCTGGGACTGGAGGAGATTATGCTAAGTGAAGTAAGTCAAGCAGAGAAAGTCAATTATCATATGGTTTCACTTATTTTTGGAACATAAGGAATAGCTTGGAGGACATTAGGGGGAAGGAAGGGAAAAATGAAAGGGGGGAAATCGGAGGGAGAGATGAACCATAGAGACTATGGACTCTGAGAAACTGAGGGTTTTAGAGGGGAGGGGCGGGCATGGGTTAGCCCGGTGATGGGTATTAAGGAGGGCACGTACTGCATGGAGTACTGGGTGTTAAATGAAAACAATGAATCGTGGGTCACTACATCAAAAACTAATGATTTATTGTATGGTGAGTAACATAACATAATAAAATAAAAATTTGTTAAAAATTGCAGGTGTAGAATATTCACATTTTATAACTTATCTTGTCAAATTGCCCTTCAGAAGGAAGTGTACTAACATATCCATGTCAGTTTATAAGACCTTCCTATTTCTACCAAAACAGTATTTTTTTATGATTGGCTGTTTTATTTTTAATTCATTTGAATTAATTTGATCATTTATTGTTATTCTTTTGTGAATTATTTTTTATCACTTGTCTAATTTCATATTGTGTTTTCATATTTTCCTTTTGGATTTAGAAGATATTCCTAGTTACTATAATTAATCTGTGTCATTGTCTTTTAAATTTGTTGAAGTATTCTCTGATACACGAGATGTTTAGATTTTATTTAGCCAAACATTTTCCTTTAAAGTTTCTGTACAGAAAAAGAGTAAATGTAAGAAAACACCCACTTCCCCAACTCAGGAAATTTTAACATTTTGTTAGTTTGAACCAATTTTAAAAATATATTACAAAGAAACTTAAATCACCTATGAACAAAATTGTCAATCCCATTTCCTCCCACCTCTTCCATCAAGTCAACTATGTATGTTGGTATGTAATCTTCCAGATACTTTTTAAATAAACTTTTTTTTATAGTTTAATGTATTTAAATATCAAACTTACAGGAACAGCACAGAAGACCAACAACATTAAAAACATGTACTTGCATGCAGGACAACTCAGTTAGAAAAGTATAGCAAGTGATGGATCTACTGTATGATAAAAATGCTACAAACTTTTAATGATAGAATAGCTTTAGATTTACAGAACAGTAGCAAAGATAATACAAAGAGATCCAGTACACCCCTCACACAGTTTCCCTGTTGTTAACATCCTTCATTACCATGGTACATTTGTCATGACTAAGAAACCAATGTTGGCAAATTGCTATTAATTAAACTCCACATTTTATTCACATTTCACTAGTTTTTCCACTAAAGTCCATTTTCTGTTCCAGGATCCCATCCAGCATATGTTATATTTAGCCATTATATCTCTTTAGTCTCCTTTGGTTTGTGAGAGTTTCTTACATCTTCCTTGTTCTTCATAACCTTGGACATTCTGATCAGGTGTTTTGTATTATGTTCCTCAGTTTGGGTTTGTCTTATGTTTTTCTCATGGTTAGAATGGGGTTATGGCTTTTTGGGAAAAATATTGCAGAGATGAAGTGCCCTCTTCCTCTTATCATATCAAGGGGGGGTACATGATATTAACGTGACATATCACTGTGATGGAACTATTACTTTGATACCTGGCCAAGGTAGTATTACATGCATCCATACTGATATAAATAGAGGACTGAATGAATAAATGGAGAAGAGAAGAGAGACAAATCTTCCTTGTAGAATTCCAGATAATGTTATAGACACTACTCCCTCCAGGAGGTGTATTCAGTCCCTCCTCCCCTTGAGTATGATCTGTGTCTAATGACATGCTTCTAAAGAACAGAGTACAAAATGGGGAGAAAGGGTAATTTTACAGTGGAGAAATTATATATATTTTAATATTATTGTATATACATCCATAAACATGTATAGTCTTATTTAACAGTCCTGCAAAATGCTTTTTTTCCTCTAAAAGATTAGACATTTTATATCTCTCCACGTTGACATTCGTATAAAGAGAGATTTAGTTCATTGCTTCCAATTGATATATATCATATTTCATTACATAAGTATCATATTTTATTATTCCATTGTATTACTTATTCCAGTATTTTGCTATTACACACTTCAATGAATATCTCTGTATCTGTCTTCTGGGCAAATATGTGAGATTTCTATAGAGTGTATATCTAACAGTGGAATTTCTAGATTGTGGTAGGTGGGTATTTTCAACTCACTGGTTGTTGCCATGTATTCACCAATTGCAGTAGAACCAGCTCACTATATAATTGGCAGGACTTGAGAGTTCTTCTTTCCTTTTCATCAGCACAATACTGGATAAATACATTGACAAAGTTATTTTTTACTGAGTCAGAAATTTTCGAATCAGCTGATCAATTGTTACAAAAACTTCTCGCATGCTGGTTGATCTGGCTGGAATTGATCTGGTTGGAAACCATGGATCAATTTGGAGAGAATTTATATCTTTAAAATATTGAGTCTTCTAACTGAACATAGTATAGTATATCTGCATTTATTTTAGTCTTCTTTAATTTTTCTCAGTAATGCTTTACTGCATAGATTTTATACATCTTTTGTCAGATTCATCACTCAGTATTTTTCATTTTTAGATGCTATTGAAAATGGCATTTTTTGTTAAAATTTCAATTTCAGACTGTTCCTTAGTAGTATATAGAAAACAATTGACTTTTGGATGTTTCATTTTCTTACCCTGCTGCAATGGGAGTAAAATCTTGAATGGAAGTAGTTAAGAATATCACTTTCTTGTTTCTGAACTTAAAGAGAAAACATTCAGTTTTTCATAAGTAAGTATGATGCAAGCTGTAGGTTTTTTGTAGATGCCCTTTATCAGTTTGAGAAAGATCTCTTCCATTCCTATATTGAGAGTTTTTATCAGGAATGAATGTTGGATTTTGTCAAATGTTTTTTCTGCATCTAATGAGATGATTAAGTGCCTTTTCTTTTTTAGTTTCATAAAATGGCAAATTACATAAACATTTTTTAATGTTAAAACATTAAACCAACCCTTATATTATTGGAATAAACCCTATTTAGTTATGATGTATCATTAATTTTATTTTATTATCGTATTGTTAAGTCTGAGCTAAAATTTTGTTCAGAGCATGAGATACTGGTTTGTGATTTTCTTTTTTTTAAACATTGAATTAACTTTTCTTTCTTTTTTTTTTGTTACAAGTTTTTATTTAAATTCTAGTTAGTTGGGGCACCTGGGTGGCTCAGTCAGTTAAGCAGAAGTTAAGCAGAAGTCAGACTTCTGCTCTGATCTTGGGATTGTGAGATTGAGCCCCATATCAGGCTTTGCACTGGTTGTGGAGCCTGCATGGGATTCTAGCTCTTCCTCTTCCTCTGCCCCTGCCACATACTGCCCACTCTCTCTCCCTCTCTCTCTCTCTCAAAAAAAAATTCTAGTTAGTTAACATGTAGTATAATATTGGTTTCAGTAGTAGAATTTAGTGGTTCATCACTTACATATAACACCCAGGTCTCACCATAAGAGAGTTCCTCTTTCTCTGCATCCCCGCCAACATCTGTTTTTTACTGTGTTGTTCATTTTAGCCGTTCTGACTGGTGTGAGGTGGTATCTTATAGTGGTTTTGATTTGTATTTCCCTGACGCTGAGTGATGTTGAGCATTTTTTCATGTGTCTGTTGGCCATTTGTAGGTCTTCTTTGCAGAAATGTCTTTTCATGTCTTCTGTCCATTTATTGATGGAATTTTTTTGGGGGGGTGTTGAATTTGATAAGTTCTTTGTTGGTTTTGGATACTAGCCTTTTATCTGACATTTCATTTGCAAATATCTTCTCCCATTCTGTAGATTGCCTTTTAGTTTTGTTGACTGTTTCCTTACCTGTGCAAAAGCTTTTTATCCTGATGAAGTCCCAATAGTTCATTTTTGCTTTTGTTTCCCTTGTCTCTGAAGATGTGTCTAGCAAGAAGTTGCTGCATCTGAGGTCAGAGAGGTTGCTGCCTGTGTTCTCCTCTAGGATTTTGATGGATTCCTGTCTCACATTTAGGTCTTTCATCCATTTTGAGTTTATTGTGGTCCAGTTTCATTCTTCTGCATGTGGCTGTCCAATTTTCCCAACACCTAAAATGAATGTAAATAATTTTAGAAGCATGTTGCATAACAATGTAGTTATTATAGCATAATCTGAATTTTGCATTTTATGTATGTGTATACATACATTCATGCCTGTGCATATGTAGATATAGAAAAATGTCATTTGCGTCTGCCTGAGTCATAAGATCTTGAGTATTTTTTTCCTTTGGCTTATTGTAATTTTTAAAGCTTTTCCCATTGAATATGTCTTATAAGTATATAAAAATTAATAAAAACCTAATAAAGGAGTTAGAGAAAAAAGTCAAGGTAAAAACCATACTTGTCTTCAGTGTTATCTATTACTATAGTATCACAGTGACCAGACATAGCACAAATACTACCTTGAATTTAGAATGAAAAATTTATCTCCTCAAATTATGAGATGTCATCACAGGTTTCAGAATGCCCATGGGTAGACCTCAGATCTCCCATCATAGTATGATTTTCATGATTCTGTTTATCATTTTCTCCTACATCCTAAAATTAAATAAAAATGTCTGTTTCTCCCATGGAGTCATGAGCTCTTGGAGGATAACTGAACTATTGTGCTCATTTGCTCTGTAAACCATTACAGATGTTTAGATTGCCTGGAGCAGAACATTGAGAAAAC
The DNA here is from genome assembly GCF_003265705.2 of Callorhinus ursinus. Taxonomy (NCBI): domain Eukaryota; kingdom Metazoa; phylum Chordata; class Mammalia; order Carnivora; family Otariidae; genus Callorhinus; species Callorhinus ursinus. The sequence continues at coordinate 755,095 of NW_027397147.1, forward strand.
AAATCTGTTAGACTGGCATACGTTTAGAAATGTTACAAAAATAAAACCCTGCTAGAATTAGTATCATTCTTTAAAATAAAAGAAATTTAACAACTCTCTCTTCTAAAAAATGATACTGTCTTATACCTTTAACTTGATTAAGTTCAGTTTATTTTATCCAGTATTAATGTTAACATTATATAATTGTGTTTGCTTTTAAAAATTTTTGTCATCAACTGTGAAAATCTTGCAATGAAACTACTGTTCTGGTTAAAATGAATGTTTGCTTGTGTATAGGGTCAGTAGAGAGGATGATGAAGCTTTCCAGACCCCATCCCTAAAGGACAAAAACAGAAGAGAAAACATGAACCAGAATATGAATGTGCCCAGAAGTTTTGAGAGATCATACTCTCCCACTGCAAGTGAACCCTCTAATATTAAGTTTAATAGTGGGGTGAGCATCTTCACTAAGAATGTAATGCTAGTGGTATAAAAAGATAAATTTTTATTTTAATGTTTGATTTCAAAGGAGACTTCAGAGTTCTTAGCCAAGGAAGGCCAAGTAAGGAAGAGTCTGTAAAACAATGCAATTAATTTTCTAATTCAGAAGTTTAAAATGATAGTTAAAAATCAGATTTTACTCTCAGCTTTGTTATTTTTAGTCACTTATCTCAGCTTTTAAAATTGTTAGTTCATTCAGAGTTGAAAAAGGGCCCTAACAAAAGTTATCACTATTTACACATATATAAAAGCCATTTAAAAACATTTTTTAATTTAAATTCAATTAGCCACCATATAGTACATACTTACTTTCATATGTAGTGTTCAATAATTTATCAGTTGCGTATAACACCCAGTGCATGAAAGCCACTTAAATTTATGAATTGGAATGCATTGGCACTTCCTAAGGGACTGTTCCCCAACCGTTCCCTCATTAGCATGGGAAAATTCACTGGATTGCCAAGAATTTCTTTCATTGTTCTCCTGATTGTCTATTCCCTACAGTTTTCCTAATGAAGACTAGGGATTCTGAGATGATCAGCATTTCTCAGAGTTGCCCACAAACATGCCTTCACTGAGGGGCTTATGAGTCAGTTGTGAAGCAGAGTGGGTGTTGTACAACCAGAGTGCAGAATTTTGAGCCAACTGGAACTGGAATTCCTGTTCTATATTTTACTGGCTATTTGACTTTGACCAAGATATTTAACATATTTGTGCTTCAGTTTCATTCTCCATGAGACTGTTTTAATGAGTTAATACTAGTAAAATGTGAGTTGAATATGTTTGGGATGAATCAGTTACAAAATGTCATTTTTTTCCTCTCCTTGGTTGCCCATTTCTCCTGCTGTATCACTCTTCCCTATTTCCCCCTCTTATGAAGATGCAGAAGAAGGAAGATTTGCAGACCAGGGTAGAAAAGTTGATTCTTACATTTGCATATTCTTTCACTCTAGAAATATATCTAATAAGCCATCTTGTAAAAGTCAGAACATGAGAAAAAAATTTTCCTTCTAAACTTTACCTTATTTCTGACCAGTGACAACATCCAAATGCTGATTGTTTCATTCAGATAATATTGGTTGATTGACTAGAGATATTTTTTTCATGATGAATTATGGGGTGTCCAAAATGTTGGGAACTACAGGGTGAGCATATTGTTAAACTATTGGTTACATATTCCAAGTAATATGCTCTCTATGCTTTTCTTTAATATTCAGACTACCTTTTCAGGGGAAGTCTCTACATTTAAAGCAACAGGTTTTGTTGTTAATCTGAGAAAATATATAATCAACTATAGATGGGCCAAAAAGCCTGAAAAAATAAAATAGTATATTTAGGTACATTTTTTCAAATTAACAATTAGACACATTGTTTTGAATTTAGAGGTTGAAGAGAAAATGCTGAGAACATTATTGCAGTTTAAAAATAAATTCATTTTCTGTTTCCTGACTATCCACTATCACATAGATTAAAACCTAGCAATGGAAACTTGTTACATATGGACATTATGGGAATGCTTCACCTATCAAATAGAGGTAGGATTGAAGAATCATGATTTAATGTTGACGAAGACTGATGTCATGTTATTCTGCTCAGAGATGCTATGAATATGTTAGTGATAAAAATCATCCTTTTGAGTTTTTCAGTATAATTTGATTAGAAGCCAAGCATCAACGTATTACCCAGAAAGGAAGTTTTGCTTGTTACCCGTGTGCTAACCATGGCTGTGTTCTACTCAAGGGTATATTGATAGAATGTGTACATACATCTACCATAAGATTCAGAAAATTAATGTCAATGAATTTCATTAAGGTTTGTAACCATTGTAATGCTGTCTTTCTCTCCTCTTGTCAGTGGTCTCTTAACTGCCAGCAGTTTTGTGCCATGTTCTTAAAGAGGGCTATGTTCTCTTGGCGCAACTGGAATTTGATGTTGATGCAGATACTGGGACTTCTGGGCATTGTTTATTTTCTCATGAGAGGAATGGAAATTTCAAGAAATAGAGTTGAAAATGCCAGGGAAATGGATTTGGAACAATATGGTCAAACCATTGTGCCTTTCTCAGATGATGACCGTTCTGATTTTTCTCAGAATTTAACAAAAATTCTTGAGATGATGCTAAAGGCTAAGAAACAAAAATTTCAGGAAGTGAAAGGTAAGGCTCTTTCAAAAAGAAAAAGACTGCTAATGGATGAAACCTGCTTGTATCACTTCCAAAGAGAGGTCCTGACTGGAATATTTAGCTGTTGCTCTTTACTTTCTTGATACTCACCAATCTCATAAAGGCAGCCAAATCAGAGACAAGAATCATCCTTCACGGAGACTGGCCACAGAAGTTAATTATTAATGGAGGCACTTTGACTGTAGGTAATCTGCCAGCTATTTGCTACATCTTCTAGGGAATGAATTGAAGTACTAAAATATTTTGTTTTGTAAAATTTAGCACAAAATCTCACATAAAACCAGGCTCACAATGTGGTACTAAATCCCGAACGTCTTCAGACAAGTCTCAAGATTAGCCATATTTTAAAACAGGTTAGGTTGAAGACTTTATGGGCAGGCTACTCTGAACTTACTTATTTGGAAGATAGTAATAATAATTGATTACATGTACGGAACACTACTTTTGGCAAGAATTTTTCTAAATATTTCAATTATCTCAATTTCTATACTGATTATATTTGCTTGAGGCTTGGCGATGTTAACTAAGTTGCCCCAAATAGTGCATCTAGTATGTATTAGAGTAGGCACTATGTTTTAGGACTGCTTAGTGGGAGTCTGCAATATTAACCCACTCACTATACTAAATCATCTCTAAGGAGCAAGTCTGTCATCTTTCAAGGCTGATCATTTCCTTCCAGGTATTTCCTTTGCATTTCCTTCAGCTGCTGCCTCATTGACAGTATTGGTTTAGATTAGCATAGAGCCTGTGCAGTTTGGCAGGTTGTTTCTCCTTTATCCTTTACGTTCCATTGTGGGAGATGAAAATGCACTGGGAAATGTTGGTTATTCTATCGATATTCTGATTTTACAACATATACATTATAGGCTGGTGGCATAAAAGCTGTCATTAAATCACATATTCCTTTTCCTCCTCCATGACAGGAGTACTAGACGAACACTTATTGTCAAAGATCACATAGTTTAGCAGAGAAGAGGGAGAAATGAATTTCCCTGATTCATAATGTGGTCCCTTTTCCACTATATTATATTGTTTATACAAAAATAAAAACACTGTACCTCACAGATCTATCAATAGTAATGTTGTTTCAAATGGCAAGATTGCATTCTTTTTTCATACTGAGTAATATGCGTGTGTGTATCTAACATATGTATGTATATATGTGTGTATATATATCCATTCTTTAACTGTTCATCTATCACCAGATACTTGGGTTGCTTCCATACTTTGGCAATTGTAAATAATTCTGCAGTAAACATAGGGGTGCATATATCTTTTCAAATTAGTGTTTTTGTTTTCCTTGGGTCCATACCCAGTAGTGGAATCACTGGATCATATGGTATTTCTATTTTCAATGTTTTGGGGAACCTCCATACTGTTTTCCACAGTGGCTGCACCAGTTTGCATTCCCACCAGCAGTGCACAAGGGTTATCTGTTCTCCACATCCTCATCAACAGATATCCTGACCCGTGTGAGGTAGTATCTCATTGTAGTTTTGATTTAAATTTCCTGGTGGACTATATTTTCTCAGTGAAATTAAGCTAAAAGGTATGAGGTTTGTGTGGATTATTAATAGAGTTCTTGAGTTGAATGGTCAAAATGTATCAGAGCTGTTGTGAGACACTGGAAATACAAAAAATATCAGGCAAGTGAAATTATTGGGTTCTCCCTCTCCAAAATGCATACCAAGTGATCTGTATTGCATGCTGAGCCTATGGTCATTTATTGTTTTCTCATTCCAGGTGACTTAATGAAATACTTGCAGGAAAGTCAAGAATGCATTTACTCATGCATTATTGCACTTTCCTTTCACGTTGTTGGAAATAAAAAAATAGTTACACTTTGGTTCAACAACAAGGCATACCACTCACCACCATTATCCCTGGCAGTATTAGACAATCTTATTTTTATGGCACTTTCTGGCCCTGATGCTTCAATTACGGTCTCCAACAAACCTCAGCCTCAAAACATTGTGTCTAAAAAACTTGAGGGAAGGTAGGTATGCTTTTTTATTGGGATTGAGCTTGGTATGTAAATATAGTCCTTCTTCCCTATCTGAACACATTCTTAATAAAAAGTTAATTTTAAAAGTGAATAAAATAATAAAATAAATAATAAAAATATAATTTATAATAAAAAGTTATTTTTAGAAACTAATATTTTCTACTTTGTTATCTTACCAATGTGTCCTCTTTACTCATTCTTTTGTAGAAAAATACCAGGAATGCAGGTAGCCTTGAATTTGTTTTTTGGTGTGAGTATTTTTGTCAGTGGCTTTTGTCTTCTGACAGTGACTGAGAGAATCACTAAGGCAAAGCACATCCAGTTTGTGAGTGGGGTCTCTGCCATTAATTTCTGGCTCTCTGCTCTGCTGTGGGACTTCATCATCTTCTTCATTGCCTGCTGCTTACTAATGGTGAGTGTTAGACAAAGTCTTTTGTGGGGCTTATTTTCTGGTACATCCCAGAAAATTCTACTTGGCTAATATTAACCTAAATCTAAATTTCTCAAGAAAGAAAGAAATACTTTGGCTCATTATGTCAGGGAATACATTGTGGAATATGCCTCAGTGAAAATCTTTTCCTTTATATTCTTTTAAAACAAAATGTTCTTGTTTGAAGAAACAGAAATGTGTCTTTTAATCTACCTTCCAGATATGCTTGCTCTCTAATGTGTATTGGCCCCAAGGCTTCTACAAATATGTAAGGATATGACCTGTTATACTACAACACCAGTCCCATATTAAACAAAGACAAATATATTTTTTTAAGATTTTATTTATTTATTTAACAGAGAGAGACAGCGAGAGAGGGAACACAAGCAGGGGGAGTGGGAGAAGGAGAAGCAGGCTTCCCACAGAGCAGGGAGCCCGATGCGGGGCTTGATCCCAGGACCCTGGGATCATGACCTGAGCCGAAAGCAGACGCTTAATGACTGAGCCACCCAGGCGCCCCAAAAGACAAATATTTTTATAAATACTTTTCTCCTGCCTCTAGTCATCTGATTGCCTCAAGAGCAAGAATAGTAGTGGAATCACTGGATCATATGTATTTCTATTTTCAATGTTTTGGGGAACTTCCATACTGTTTTCCACAGTGGCTACACCAGTTTGCATTCCTACCAGCAGTGCACAAGGGTTATCTGTTCTCCACATCCTCATCAATAGCTACACTGACCCATGTGAGGTAGTATCTCACTGTGGTTTTGATTTGTATTTCCTGGTGGACTATATTTTCTCAGTGAAATTAAGCTAAAAGGTATGAGGTTTGTGTGGATTATTAATAGAATAGAGTTCTTGAGTTGAATGGTCAAGGTGTTTGATTTTGTGCCACAGACCATTCAAATTTTGTGCATGTGTGAGAGCATTTGAACATTTGAATATTGAATAGATAATGAAGAATTATTGAAACTCTTATTGAAAGCAAAGTCAGGAGAATGTGGTCTGTTTATACTTGTCACTTTCCTTATCTTTCCGACATCTGGCATCTCCAGAGCCATCCTTCTGTCAGAAGGTCCAGTGAGATACTGCTGTGAAAGTTAAAGCAAACCCATTTGTTATAAATGAGAGGTAGGGCATATAACACCCAGTGCTCATCACAACACCTGCCCTCCTTAATACCCATTTCATTGGTGTGCTCCCTCTTTGGCTCTGTGAATGAATCATTGAACACTACATCAAAAACTGATGAAGTACTATACAGTGGCTAACTGAACATAATAAACAAAAAAGTATTAAAAATAAAAATAAATGAGATGTAGGGCTTGGAGGCCAGTTTCACTGGCTCCCATGCCATTAGAAAACTTAGGATCATTGTCCATGGTGCTCTAGGGTTGGAAGGTTGTAACTTTTGGTTCTGAGGAAGAGCAACGAGTGTACACAAACTAGAACAGATAAAGGAGATTAGAGGCTGGAAGTGGTGGGGAGAGAACTTCATGAATACAGAAAGCTCCAGGGTAGAAAGAACAACATGACACTCCTTCTCTGCCGCCCTGTGCAGTATTGTAGACAAGGTGCTCAGTGCTGTTCTCTTCTCACAACTTACCAGACAGCCACTTAGCACAGTAAGGGCAAACCACTAACTTTGGGAGGGTCACTAATCATTTCTGTCATCACGGGAACTAACTGGGAGAGCTACATTATGCACACAAACCAAAAACCCCAAAACTTTACATTATCTCATCACTTAAGCTGCATCCCACAGGTTTGATATTCATTATCACTAATTCATAAATATTTCCTAATTTCTAAAATATTTTTGAACCATGATGTTTACTAGAAATGTATTATTTGATTTCTAAGCATTTTGAAAATGTATTCATAGGTTAATAGCTCTTTGCTCAGAGAACATACTGTGAATGATTTCAGTCATTTTAAATACATTGTCATATGTTATGAACCAGCATGTGGTCAATTTTGGTAAATATTTTATGTGTACTTGTTAAGAATGTGTCTCCTGTTGTTATTGGAGACTTTGTTTATGTCTGTCATAGACTCAGTTTTGTTTAGAGCTACTCATCTCTGTTGTTACTGATATGTTGCCTATTTGTTTTCTTTTCTGTGAAATTTTTATATAGTTTGAAATTTTGCTTCATATAGTTTGCTTTATACCTACAGTTTATATATTCTTCGGTGCATATGTATTTATAATTGTATTTTTCTGATGGATTGACCCCTTTATCACAATGTTGTTTCTCCCTTTTATCCCTAATGATGCTTCTAGCCTTAAAATATGCTCTTTCTAGAAATAGCATAGGTACTTTGGATACTCTTTCCTTGGTAAATGTTTTTTCATCTTTTTGCATTTAGACTTTCTGGGCCTTCATATTTAAAAAAAAATTTTTTTTAAAACAGTGTATAGTTGTGTTAGTTTTTTTCCAGGCTAGCAAGCTGGCCTTATAATTGCAGTATCCAAAGAAATACTGATATGTTTGGGTTTATTCTTTTCTTATTTGAATTGTTTTATTTCCTATTTCTCCTTCTGCTCGCTATTAAATTTATGTTAAATATTCTTTCAGTGACCATTCTAAAAATTAACATGCACATTTAGGTTTTTTTTGTTTTTTTATTTAAAATTTTTAAGGAGGGCACATGATGTGATGAGCACTGGTATTATATTGAACTGATGAATCATTGAACATTATATCAAAAACCAATGATGTACTATACCTTCGCTAATTAAATTTAAATAAAAATAAAAGTAAAATATATATAAAAATTTTTAAAGATTTTATTTTTTTACTTGAGAGAGAGAGAGCAAGTGGGGGAGAAGTGCAGAGGGAGAGGGAGCAGTAGAGTCCCCGCTGAACAGGGAGCCTGACCTAGGGCTCAATCCCAGGACCCTGGGACCATGACCTGAGCTGAAGGCAGATGCTTAAATAACTGAGCCACCCAGGTGCCCCAAACATGCACATTTGATTAATTACTGTCAGCGCAAGTTTTGCTTTTACCACTTCCCTGACAATGCTAAGACCTTACAGCCTTGTCATTCCAGTGATGCCCTCCAACTTCTTGCATTATTGTGATAAGGCATTTTAATTTTACATTATTTATCATCCAAAACCTACTGTTATTTTTGTTACAGTAAATATTCACTTGTACTTATTCACTCATATTCATTTCTGTAGTTTTATCTGGGATCATTTTTCTCTTCCTGAAGAACTTCCTATGATATTTCTTTTAGGAAAGTTTTAACTGCAAAAAAAAAAAAATCTTGTAGACTTTGATTGGAAATAATTTCATTTTTCTTATCCTTTGAAGAATATTTTGTTGGTCCCCCCTCACCCTCCCCCCCACTCTTTAGTGATGCTGTTCCGTTGTCATGGCTTGCTTTTTCATTTTTCAACAAGGAGTCAGCTGTCAGACTTCTTACAATTCCTTGGAAAGTAATATGTCTTTTTTGCATGTTTTCTTTTACTATTCTTTCTTTGAGGTAGGTTTTTAGCATTCTTACAGTATTGTGCTTAGGTTTCTTTGCATTTACCCTGCTTGGTGTATTCAAAGCTTCCCGAATCTGAAGGTTGGTATCTGTTACCAGTTTTGTAAATTTCTTGGTAATTCTCTTGCTTTGCCTCTTACTTTTGCCTCTTGTTCTCTGTCTGCATGTGTATTGTTTCTTTTCACTGTGTCATGGATGTCTCAAACACTGTTCTCTTTATTTTCCTTTTTTTTCCCCCACTGTGTATTTCTTGGTATATTTTCTATTGACTTCTTTTCCAATTTATCAATCATTATCTGCATCTACTCAACTGTTAAACCTATCTAATGAGTTCTTAATTTCAGATTTGTGTTCCTCAGATATAAAATTTGCAGTTAATTATTTTCAAAAATTTAAATTATCTTCTTCATCTGTAAACCTATGCTCTGCACCTTTTTATTTTCTCAGACATAGTCAACATAGTTCTTTTAATGTTCTTATGCGTAACTTCGTATCTGGATCATATTCTATGTATAATTCTCTAGCAGTAAAACCAGGACAGGTAAAGAAAATAGAAAAAAGAGAAAGAGGTTATAACTGGTGTATCATAAAAGAAGATATCCAAGTGGCCTATAAACATATGGAAAAGCATTCAATTGCATTAATTATTGAGAAAATACTTAGCAGAAACAGAATGGTAAATGTGGTCAACAAGATAGCATAGTAGGAAGTCCCAAGTCCTTTCTCCCCCATGAAGGAAAAAAGAAAACAAGCAGAAACTCAACTGGTTTCTAGGAACTCTGGAAAACAGTCATAGGTCTGTGCCCCAAACAAGAAAATGTCACATTCAAAATGATAGGAAATTTCATAGCATATTTATGGGCTCTTGACTGAGCCTGTCCCTAGCATAGCAGTCTCGGTCTGGAGGCTATGGCAGTCCAGTTTCCAGCTCTCCCCTGAAGAGGAAGAGGTAGAACAGACCTTCCTTACTTACAACCTTCTGACTTGTCTAGAGGCTGCAAGAAGACTGCTCTCTTTCTTGTCTAACTTGGATTTTGGGTAGGGAAAAGCAGTACTAGCCACAGCTTGTGAACCTGCAGGAAGATGCCTGGAGGAAGAAATGACAAGTTGAGACATAGACTGTCTAAGGCTTCAACGAGCCCCTAGTGTAAGGCCCTGGGAAATTAAGACATTTCAAAGCAGCTCTGTATGTCAGGAAGGGAATTGAGAAAGCAATACCTAGGCCAAGATAGTGCATATGCTCATAAAGACATGAGAAGACTTTAATCTTGATGGGATAGGAGTCATCCCTAGTCTCAGAACAAACCCCACTAATTAGTGATGAACTGCCCTGACACAGAGTCAGTCTGCAAGGGTTGGAGGAGGTGGCTGATATTTTAAATACCCAAGTTTCTACAACAACAACATCATAAGGCCTGCAAATAAACAGGAAAACATGGTCTATTCAAAGGAAGAAAATTAAATGACAGCAACCATCCCTGAAGAAGTACAAACAGCAGAGCTGCTAGACAAAGACTTTAAAACAACTGTCTTAAATAAGCTGAGGAAGTTAATTAGTGCTAAACCTACTCCACAAGAAATGCTAAGGGATTCCTTCAGGTTGAAATGAAAGAATGCTGGACAGTAACTCAAATAATGTAAAGTCTCCAAAAAAGGAAATACAAAAACCAGTTGTCTTAGTCCACTCTGACTGCTATAACAAAATAGATATGGTGGATTATGTAGCAGAAATTTATTTTCTCACAGTTCCAAAGGCCAGGAAGTCCAAGATCAAGGGGCATTTGCTTTGGTTTTTCCAGTGAGGGCTCTCTTCCAGGGTTTGCAGATGACTCTCTGCTCACTATGTCCATACATGGCAGAGAGAGCGAGCAAGAGCGAGAGCTCAAGAGCGTGCTTTCATCTTTCTTCTAAGGACACTATCCCATCACGGGGCCCCACCCTCATGACCTCATCTTAACCTGATTACCTCCCAAAGGCCACACCTCCAGATACCATCACAGTGGAGATTAGGGCTCAAAAATACTAAGCTTCTGACTTTAAAGATAAAGGAAGTTGCCAGGAGCTGAGTAATGCAAACAACTCTGGAAAGCTTGAAAAGGCAAGAAACTGAATTTCTCCTAGAGCCTCCAGAAGGAATACAATCTTGCAGACTTTTTTTTTTTTTTTATCTTAGTCTAGTGAGAACCATTCCAAAACTATAAGATAAATTTGGGTTGTTTTAGCCACTAATTTGTGAATTTGTTACAGCAGCAATAGGAAACAAATACATAGACTATACATACCTCTCAGAATAGCTAAAATCTAGAAAGCTAAAATACCAAATATGGATAAGAATTTAATGCAGTGGAAGCTGCAGTTACTATTGATGGGAACATAAATTGGTCCAGTTACTTTGGTAAACAATTTGGCATTTTCTTCTAAAACTTTGAAGGTTTGTGAAAAAATATATAATCTCCGATGCATATATATGTGCAGCAGGAGACATATACAAGAAGGTTCTTAAGAACGTTATTCATAATAAGAAACATGGCAAACAGCTGAAATATTTATCAAATATAACAGATGAGTAAAAGTGATACAATAATACACTGGAATACTAAAGAGCAATGAAAATGAACTACCACACTAGACAACAGTGGGGATGGATTTCACAAATACCATGTTAGCAAAAGAAGCCAGGTAGGAAGAAGTAAATACTACATAACTCCATGTATAGTTGAAAAATACAAGTAGTATTTAGGGATGTTTTTGTTAAAACTGTAAAGAAAAGAAGGAAAGTGATTATCGTAAAGGTCAGTGTAGTGTTTACCTTCACAGAGGAGGGAGATATTGTGTCTTGAGTGGCATTAGTATCCTTGGTAATTTCACAGCAGTGTTTGTTTTGTAATAATTCAGTGATCTGCTTATCTATATTTTGTGTATTTTTGAATGTGTTACATTTCAAAATAAAATTTAAAATATTCAACTAAATATCTTATGGATATTTTTGTTTATAGACTAATTTGGGGAATATCTGCATTTTTACAATGTTGAATCTTCCTACCCAAAAATGTACATTTTATAATTAATGAAATCCCTAACCATTTTACCTCTTTCAACAAAAAAATACCTAGGTCACCCCAAATTCTATCTAAGTATATACATGCACTGCATTTCTCTTGAGACTGAAAGTCTGTGATGACAGAAGCAAAGTAGCCATGCCCTTAATACCCAAATATTTTCATCTATGCTATGTTTATTTCTTTGTTGTTTTGTCTACTACCACTGAGAACCTGCTTTCAATCATTAGTAGCTATTCTCAGCTTATCCCTACCAACCACTTCTCAAGGATCTTGCTACATAATCATTTAATAGCTCAAAATAAATAATTCTGGAATATTTGTGGAGAAACCACAGTTTTAACAACTTATAAGATGTCAATTTCTGGAAATTTATTTTCTGTAACAACTCTATAGGTTCTGTGTTCCCTTACTTAGATCCCCTCTAACTTTGAGTTTCCCTGTGTGCTTCTCAATTGAGTGGCTGATGGAGGGAAAGGAGGAGTAGGAAAACATAGAGTCAATAGGCAGAATCTAAAAATGGAGAGCCATGAAAGGTAGGTCCTTAGCATTACAGTTTACAGCGGTCAGAATGTAAATCTTAAAAAAAAAAAAAGGGGGGTTTTCTACTAGGTGATCTCATTTCTGGAAATATCAAGAATTTGGCTTATTTGGGGTTGGAAGAAGGAGAAGAAAAAATATACTTTGGTCTTGTTCAAGGAGAACAAAATGAAACTTTTTCAAGTAGATGTAAACAAGTAGGCAAATAGAGGGGATGTGCTCACTTAAGGGAGAAGTGGAAGAACCTCATAGCCACGCTCACAGACAAAATTATTTGATTAATAAATACTTATGTGGGGGCGCCTGGGTGGCTCAGCGGTTAAGCGTCTGCCTTTGGCTCAGGTCATGATCCCAGGGTCCTGGGATTGAGCCCCGCATCGGGCTCCCTGCTCGGCGGGAAGCCTGCTTCTCCTTCTCCCACTCCCCCTGCTTGTGTTCCTGCTCTCACTATCTCTCTCTCTCTGTCAAATAAATAAATAAAATATTTTTTAAAATAAATAAATACTTATGTGTTCTAACAAAGGAAGATTTTCTAAGTTATTAGACAGAATTCTTAGGCATTGAATAGTTTTCTCCACTTTGAATTGACTTGTGTACTCTGTCTCAGGTGGTGTTCCTATTATCTGGATTGGATGCACTGACCAAGAATTACTGCTTTCTGGACACATTGGTCATCTTCATGCTGTTTGGCTGGTCTGTCATTCCCTTCACATACCTGATAAGTTTCCTTTTTTCTAGTCATACCAGTGCCTACATCAAGCTCGTTATGTTAAACTACTGTGCAGGAGTTTTCAGTATAGTAATGGATATAATAATAACCACAACATCAGGTAAGGACATCACACCATTTCCCCCATAAATAAAGAAATATGGTCTTGGAGATAAGAACAGTACAAAGTTATTTTGTTCTGGATTTCTGGGAAAATTTACCCTACTTTTAAGTTAATAACCTTTTATTAAGTGTCACAAATATTATAGCCATTATGTTGGGTACAATGCAAGACAAATTAAGGCACTTACATTTTCACTAACCCAGTCCTTCAGGCCATTAGCCCAGGCTCTGTACAATATTTATTCTTCCATTTTCCTCCTTGGACTTTGAGATTGTGAAGAGATTGATTGGACTGGCAATCATGGCAAAGAGAAGTTTCTTAGAACATAAATGCTGCCACTCCTTTATTAAATTACTCTGTAAACATTAATTGGGTCTTTTTTGAGTAATTTAAGCCATACCGGGTCTTGCGGAGACTGAGATTGATAGGCTTCCAACCCATGTACTGACCTTAGGCCTTCCCTCCCACAAAAGAATTCCCTGAGTTAGTTGGAAACCTATTTTAATATTCCTTGCACAACTCTTCAATGAGCAATATTAAGCCACATGAAGAAGAACTGATCTCTGAATAACAGACTAAGAAACATGTAGAAGGATTTATACTGTGCTGCTCCTTTACTGAGTTAGTCCCAAAACTAACACAGTCTGTGTTAGTTTTCTATTGCTGTGGTAGCAAATTGCTGCAAACTTAGTAAATTATACAAATGTATTATCCTACGGCTCTGTAGATCAGAAGTCTATCACAGGGCTTATTGCGCTAAAATCAAGCTGGCTGCAAGGCTGCATCCCTCTCGGAGGTCTTTTTATTTTTTTTAATTTTTTTAAATTTTTTTATTGTTATGTTAATCACCATATATTACATCATTAGTTTTTGATGTAGTGTTCCATGGTTCATTGTTTGTGCATAACACCCAGTGCTCCATGCAGAATGTGCCCTCTTTAATACCCATCACCAGGCTAACCCATCCCCCTACCCTCCTCCCCTCTAGAACCCTCAGTTTGTTTTTCAGAGTCCATCATCTCTCATGGTTCATCTTCCCCTCTGACTTAATCCCCTTCATTCTTCCCCTCCTGCTATCTTCTTCTTTTTCTTTTTTCTTAACATACGTTGCATTATTTTTTTCAGAAGTACAGATCTGTGATTCAACAGTCTTGCACAATTCACAGCGCTCACCGTAGCACATACCCTCCCCAATGTCTATCACCCAGCCTCCCCATCCCTCCCACCCCCCACCACACCAGCAACACTCAGTTTGTTTCCTAAGATTAAGAATTACTCATATCAGTGAGGTCATATGACACATGTCTTTCTCTGATTGACTTATTTCACTCAGCATAACACCCTCCAGTTCCATCCATGTCATTGCAAATGGTAAGATCTCATTCCTTTTGATGGCTGCATAATATTCCATTGTGTATATACACCACATCTTCTTTATCCATTCCTCTGTCGATGGACATCTTGGCTCTTCCCACAGTTTGGCTATTGTGGACATTACTGCTATAAAAACATTGAGGTGCACGTACCCCTTCGGATCCCTACATTTGTATCCTTGGGGTAAATACCCAGTAGTGCAATTGCTGGATCGTATGGTAGCTCTAATTTCAACTGTTTGAGGAACCTCCATACTGTTTCCCAGAGTAGTTGCACCAGGTTGCATTCCCACCAACAGTGTAGGAGGGTTCTCCTTTCTCCACATCCCCGCCAACATCTGTTGTTTCCTGACTTGTTAATTCTAGCCATTCTGACGGGTGTGAGGTGGTATCTCATTGAGGTTTTGATTTAGATTTCCCTGATGCCGAGCGATGTTGAGCACTTTTTCATGTGTCTCTTGGCCATTTAGATGTCTTCTTTGGAAAAGTCTGTTCATGTCTTCTGCCCATTTCTTGATTAGATTATTTGTTCTTTGGGTGTTGAGTTTGATAAGTTCTTTATAGATTTTGGATACTAGCCCTTTATCTGATATGTCGTTTGCAAATATTTTCTCCCATTCTGTCGGTTGTCTTTTGGTTTTGTGGACTGTTTCTTTTGCTGTGCAAAAGCTTTTTATCTTGATGAAATCCCAATAGTTCATTTTTGCCCTTGCCTCCCTTGCCTTTGGTGATGTTTCTAGGAAGAAGTTGCTGTGGCTGAGGTGGAAGAGGTTGCTGCCTGTGTTCTCCTTTAGGGTTTTGATGGACTCCTGTCTCACGTTTAGGTCTTTCAACCATTTGGAGTCTATTTTTGTGTGTGGTGTAAGGAAATAGTCCAGTTTCATTCTTCTGCATGTGACTGTGTCCAATTTTCCCAACACCATTTGTGGAAGAGACTGCCTTTTTTCCATTGGACATTCTTTCCTGCTTTGTCAAAGATGAGTTGACCGTACAGTTGAGGGTCCATTTCTGGGCTCTTGATTCTGTTCCATTGATCTATGTGTCTGTTTTTGTGCCGGTACCATACTGTCTTGATGTAGACAGCTTTGTAATAGAGCTGGAAGTCCGGAATTGTGATGCCGCCAGCTTTGCTTTTCTTTTTCAATATTCCTCTGGCTATTCGGGGTCTCTTCTGGTTCCACACAAATTTTAAGATTATTTGTTCCATTTCTTTGAAAAAAGTGGATGGTATTTTGATGGGGATTGCATTGAATGTGTAGATTGCTCTAGGTAGCATTGACATCTTCACAATGTTTGTTCCTCCAATCCAGGGCATGGAACATTTTTCCATTTCTTTGTGTCTTTCTCAATTTCTTTCATGAGTATTTTATAGTTTTCTGAGTACAGATCTTTTGCCTCTTTGGTTAAATTTATTCCTAGGTATCTTATGGTTTTGGGTGCAATTGTAAATGGGATCGACTTCTTGATTTGTCTCTCTTCTGTCTTGTTGTTGGTGTATAGGAATGCGACCGATTTCTGTGCATTGATTTTATATCCTGCTACTTGACTGAATTCCTGTATGAGTTCTAGCAGTTTTGGGGTGGAGTCTTTTGGGTTTTCCACATACAGTATCATATCATCTGCAAAGAGTGAGAGTTTTAGGCTCTCTCTTTGCTTAGAGGACCCCTTTCAATATTTCTTGGAGGGCTGGTTTTGTGTTTGCAAATTCCTTTAGTTTTTGTTTGTCCTGGAAGCTTTTTATCTCTCCTTCAATTTTCAATGAGAGCCTAGCTGGTTATAGTATTCTTGGCTGCATATTTTTCTCATTTAGTGCTCTGAAGATATCATGCCAGTCCTTTCTGGCCTGTCAGGTCTCTGTGGATAGGTCTGTTGCCAATCTAATGTTTCTACCATTGTAGGTTACATATCTCTTCTCCCAAGCTGCGTTCAAGATTTTCTCTTTGTCTCTGAGACTCGTAAGTTTTACTATTAGATGTGGGGGTGTTGACCTATTTTTATTGATTTTGAGAGGGGTTCTCTGTGCCTCCTGGATTTTGATGCCTGTTTCCTTCCCCACATTAGGGACGTTCTCTGCTATTATTTGCTCCAATATACCTTCTGCCCCTCTCTCTCTTTCTTCTTATTCTGGGATCCCAATTATTCTAATGTTGTTTTGTCTTATGGTATCGCTTATCTCTCGAATTCTGCCCTCGTGATCCAGTAGTTGTTTCTCTCTCTTTTTCTCAGCCTCTTTATTTTCCATCATTTGGTCTTCTATATCGCTGATTCTCTCTTCTGCCTCATTTATCCTAGCAGTTAGTGCCCCCATTTTGGATTGCACCTCATCAATAGCCTTTTTGATTTCGATTTGGTTAGATTTTAG